>NW_009934132.1:0-51649 GCF_000696875.1 Nestor notabilis | reverse complement strand
CTGCTGCCCTTGTTTTCTTTCAGATAATGACCTGTCAAGGCAGAATAAATAGAAATATTGTATTCTATATGCAGTGGCAACTTTAATCTATCAAGAGATCAGTTATGTTTTTAAAAATGTTGTTGACACAATTACTTCCTTTCCCTTATTTTCCCCAGACTATGCTGACAACCATATCAATGAGTGCTATTGCCACAAATGGTGTTGTTCCAGGTAAGTATAGTCAGCAAACCTTTCATTTGTGTTTAAAAAAAAACGTTCCTGTAAGCTCTTAGCATGGTTTTATTCCAGAAAATTTACTTAAGCTGGGATAAAAAGCCTGAATTCAGCTCTAGTATTTCTTCTTCTTATCAATAAGGCTAAAGATTGATTTATTTGGTCATTGGTTACACCTGTGCTAATGAAAGATATTTGAATTGAAACTGCCCCCCCCAAGCAGATACACAATGTATGATTTTTGTTGTCTTCATGTGAATATTTTACAATTTATAACAATAAATCAGTGATAATTTTACTCTCACTTTCCTTGTTTCATAGCTGGTGGCTCCTACTTCATGATATCCAGGTCACTAGGCCCAGAGTTTGGTGGAGCTGTAGGGCTGTGCTTTTATCTGGGAACAACATTTGCAGGAGCCATGTATATCCTTGGTGCCATTGAGATTTTATTGGTGAGTAGTACTGGAGTAGTCCTGCTTTTAAGACAAATGGCATATAGAAAATGCCCCAGTATTCTTTTCCCATGTTTGTATACACATTTATGGGTAGAGACAAGAAGGTCTCTTGGTGTCTAATTCTGTACTGCTATTTCTTCCCTTTCGATGCTGCATGTTCTGTAGGTATCCAGAATGGAAGCTCTTCTGAAAACATAGATGGAAGTATGAATGAATCAGGCACATGTTCATTGCTGGGAAAGTTGGCTCATTTGTACGATGGAAATAGAATGAGCCATTATCCCTTGACTTTTCCTATAAACTGAAGGTTTCTGTTGAAGAACATGTTGCAAATTTCCAGTATAGGTACAAGATCACTACAGTAATATAGAGGTCTGTTCCTATGTTCCTTCAGCTTGCTTTCTTCTTCTTTCAGACATATATTGTGCCACAAGCAGCGATTTTTCATCCATCTGGTGCCCATGATGCATCTAGCACTATGCTGAACAACATGAGGGTGTATGGCACTGTATTCCTCATCCTGATGGCAGTGGTGGTCTTTGTGGGTGTGAAATACGTTAACAAGTTTGCTTCCCTCTTCTTGGCCTGTGTAGTAATATCTATACTGTCCATTTATGCTGGAGCTATCAAGTCCATCTTTGATCCGCCTGAATTTCCGTGAGTAGTATTTCTGCATGGAGGTATAGCTTTGCCTGCAGGTCTGGAAGGTGGGGTTCAGTGGAAGTTACTTAAAACTTGTGCCTCATACCTTTTTTGTGAATTACTTCTGATTATTTTTAGCTGTATATAGTGGCAGTGGTTGTCGGCTTCATGTGGAGCTCATGGAATAGATGTTTTGTAGGCTAAAACGAATGCATGATTACATTCTTTAACTGTTTTGGTAGAATGAAATCTTGTGGTGAGTATTCAGATTGATGGAGGCTGACTTTTTTCTGCTTTCTGTGAAGACAATCCAGTACCTTAGCCTACGGCTGTTGAGTTACATTTTAGCTAGAATTTTGCTGGGTTATTTATGGCAGGTAGTAGGAAGCAGTTAGGCAGGTCTGTTTTCCTGAGGCCAGTCAGACATGATGTGCTGCCTTTGTGGCTGGAAACTATGGTGGTGTGAGGCAGCTGCTTGCTGAGAAATAGGGTATCTCTTAGGGAGGTGTGATGGTGGGGCTGTGCTGAGGCTCCAGCAAGACTTCCGCTTGGTCTGGAAGCAGATTTGTCTGCTGTGTGAGCAGACTTGCTGTGAACACAACACATGCTCATTGGCATGTTGACAGTTAAACATGTAACACGACTTCTTAAACTCAGACCAATAATGTGGATACATGTGTTTTACCAGAAATGCAAACAGTATTTCCTGATACTGCTGACAAGAGATGAATGGAATGAAAATAGAGGAGTCAAGTCTGTGTAATTATTCACATCTTAAAATGTTGTGACCATAACTAAGCACTTGCAACCCTCAAGGGCTCCCTTTAGGTATTATGGGCCCAATGATTATAATGTTTTACAACATCGGCAGGTTTACAGCAGTAAAAATAAAACAATGTCTCTACCTCCCCCTCATTATCTCTTGGATTGTTCTTTAATGTCCTCCCTATCTTCCTTTTTTGGGCTGTATTTCTTTCTCTGGAGAAACTAGTACAACATCTAGTTACTTGCTGAAGTGACTAGACATTGTACCTATTTTTAATTCTGGAGGGGAAAGCTCTGAGGTTACAGTTCACAGGCCTGCAAACCCTACAGAAATGGCTCCGTCTCTTCCATTTTCCTGGCTTTAGTGATTGATAAGATCTGTGAAACAATTAAACTTACTAAAATTAAAGAAACATTACTTTTTTTTTCCTGTGGATGTTTTCTGGCACTGGAAAGAGAAGCTGAATGAGCTTTCAGTGGCAGCCAGCTGTTAGGTTATATCACTATGTCTTGTGGAACCATCTTTGGAGAAGTGGATTAAAATTTTTCACTGCTGGAACAAATTATGTTTGTGGGGAGGTGAAACACAACAGGCACTGGATGATTTTAGGAATTATGCACAGTATCTTCTGACAAGAAGAACCTTTGCTTATTGTGATTGAAATGTGTGTTCCTATGTCTGAAGCTAAAATGTCAGGCCATTTGAATGCTACCCTACAGAAACTGGGATAATGTGATTTCTAATATCTTTAGATTTTCTATATATCTAGGAATTTGAATCCTACTATTCAGAGCTCTTCCACTCCATTAGTTCTGTTTAACTGGGTCTGGGGGGAGGGAGACGGCAGAGAGGGGAGGGAAAGTGACCTAATCTTTCCCTTTCATTGTTTAAAGTAAATTTACCAAATTCAATAAATCACACTGATGTAGCTTTTTGGGAAAGTGGCTTTATACTTCTGACCCTTAAAGGAAACAGTTACCCAGTCTTTGTCCTGCTACCACCATCTTTTTGAAGCCGCTTTACTTAGCAGACTAGAGCCACTTGAGGTTTCCACAGTGCGAAAGAAGTATTATGTGGAGGGTGGATTTCATTTTCCTGGTACATGTAGTAACACTGATTTCCATACTTCCCTTCCAGGATTTGCATGCTGGGCAACAGGACATTGTCAAGAGATCAGTTTGACGTTTGTGCCAAAACTGTAGTTAAGGATAACATTACCGTGGCCTCTAAGCTTTGGGAGCTCTTCTGCCATAGCACAAACTTAACCACTGAGAATTGTGATGAGTATTTCCTAATGAACAATGTCTCAGAGATAGCAGGAATTCCAGGAGCTGCTAGTGGCATTTTGAAAGGTATGATAGTGTTTCTTTCCCCCCTTAAGGAGGAGGCATGCTGAGCAGTTGAAATGGGTTGAACTCTGTTCCCTGCTGTTTAAGAAAGAGAGATTGAAGAAATGTAATTACAGTGAAGAAAATTATCTTCTATAAAGAAAACCAGTCTTATTATCTTTAAAAAGAGTACGTGACACTTTTGTCCAGATACAGTACTTGTCTGCTGTGAAATTGATTAAATTTGCCTTCTACATCTCATAATTTCAGCAGAAAGTCAGTTGTGATTATGAGCTAGACTAATGCAAGTTAGTTGTTAAAGTTTTTCAGAACTCTGTGTAGCTGTGACTCTCCATTTTAGACAGATTAAGATTATATCCTGATAGATGACAGTACTCGCACACCAGTAGTGTAATTCCTTCTTTGCCTGCTCCTGAATATAGTATCACTGAAAAGTGTTCATTTTGACATGAACTTCAGAGAACAGTTGCTTTGTGCAGATGCTGAGTAGTGCCTAAGGTTCCCCTTTTCACAGGAACCACTAGTCTAGTGTCTAAAGTGGACTTGGTGAATTTTCAAAGGACAACCATGTAATTCTGTAATTCTTCCACTGTTTAAAGAGCTCATCTGTTTATATCTAGAAAGCTGATCAGTATTGCTTTGAATTCTCTGATCTGTGGTGGGTATGGGTCATTAAAAATATTCAGAGTATCTATTGGGATTAAGATAGGTATGAAGCTAAAAGAATGTTACATCTAGTAATATTAAAGAACAAAAGTGCTTAGGCTTCTCTAGACTATTCATACATATTTATTGGCTTTGTTACAGATTCCCTTGAAAGCATGCAAAATAAATTTTCTTTGATGTATTAATTTGTGTTGATCACTGAATTGCGTTTGTAATGCTCAGTTGTAGACCCATTATAATGCGAACAGGTTTGAACTGAACCATGCTTTTCTTTTCTGTGGTGTGATGATAACACTGAAGACAATTTATGGAGCAACTACTTGGAGAAAGGAGAAATACTGGAGAAAGCACATCACCCGTCTGTGGATGTGTCAGGCCAGAAGAACAACCTCCATCTGTACGTGCTTTCAGACATAGCTACTTCATTTATGGTGCTGGTTGGCATCTTCTTCCCTTCGGTGACTGGTGAGAATACTGGGATGAGGGGGCATCACGGGGCTCTGAGCTTTCTTCTCTCCCATGATCTTATGTCCAAAATATATTTTCAGGTATCATGGCTGGTTCAAACAGATCAGGGGACCTCAAAGATGCACAGAAATCCATTCCCGTTGGAACAATTCTTGCTATTGTCACCACATCACTAGTCTGTATCCTTTTAAAATTAGAGTCCTGGCATGTTGTGAGTCACTCAGGTGAATGAGTGTGTATCCCATTTGTGTAACTGCCTTCAGGTGGCTAAATTATCAGTGTGAGTGTGATTGGACACTGGGGAGTAAAAAACAACTGTCCTTGAGCTGAAAGCATTAGATTTATTATCCTGCAGTTTTCCATTCCCACAGTTTGTGTTAGGGTAATTGTTTTGGTCTTTTGCCTTTGTATTGCTTTACTTTGCTATGCGGTGATCTATGGCTTTCCAGGCTGGTGGAATACAGGTATACATTTTGTTAGAATGCAGTGGACCATTAAGATCAGGAATGTAAGACATCATAAATTTCAGGTACTTTAAAAAACAAACAAAAGCCTTTCAGTTTGAGTGACATTAAGGAGTACAGGCTTTCTTGAACATTTTAGGGTAAGATAAACTAGAGTTAGAGATTAGACTAGATGTTCCCCAAGCGGGTTGGGGGGAGGGTCAGGAGGAAGGTTCATGAATTTCTGTATTTATTTTGAAGTTGGTGAAACAACATCATCTTACATCAGTTTATAAGACTGTATTACCTCTCCCCGCCTCAATTTTTAGCACATTGATCTGATTTAATGCTATTCCATGATTCTTAGATACATCCCAGCTGGCATGCCTGGAGGTGTTACAAATTCCCTGCTTAGTAGTGAGCTCCATGAAGCTATGAATGACTCATTGTTTCCTGACTGTTTCTACTGAGACTAGAGCACCTAATCTGCAGAATATGAGGATGTTCCTCATACCAGATTTCTAGGTGCTGAGTGTGTGTTCAGAGGAACAGCCTTTCGTCCCACTTGAAGTTCAGGGTTTAGGACTGCAGGAGCTTTGCTCAGGAAAGACTGTCTTAATCTCTTCCCTCCTGGTAGAGAAGAGATGAAGCCATGGTCTTTCAGCTTCATCTAGCTGTTGGTGTCTGTCATGGTAAACCAGATTGTACTACAATTTATTAACATAGGATATTAAAAAAAAAAAGGGGGAAAGGGGGGCAAAGAAGGCAAGTAATATGAGCAAGGACTTCATAACTTCTTCGTATGAGCTTTCTGAATAAATCCCACCCAAAGGACAACTGTCCAAGATGGGGGCTCCTGAAAATTCTGCTGTTTCAAACCTGGTTTTCACAAGAACTTGCCAAGCTGTAACTTGGGATCCCAGCTTGCTTGTGCCAGCTTCTTTGGAGCACAGCCTTTTCCAGATGTTCCTTTGTGTATTGACCTTATACCAGGAATTCTGCATTTTCTATGAATGTAATAAGTATTAAGACAGGTCACAGCTATAACCCCCAGCTCTAGGGTTGAAATACTTGCAGTTCAAAACTTTTTTGTTGGTAACTTTATATATAGGTGTTAATACGCCACCCTGTGGAAGGCTTACATGGTAACTTTTAGGCGTGATCAGTGTTAACCTTTGTATTACCTTTTGTATTTTACAATTGCATTTCAGGGGTAGAGTTTAGGATTTAACCATTCATATAAACTTAAATTGAAAGATGAAAAGCTTTACTGCGATGCCAGATCCAAAACCTGAGGTATTGCGTACTCCCCAGTGTAGCAGTAGTACAGATTAATAACAAACACGATATTCAGAGACTATTGGTAATGTGAATGCTATCAGAGACCACAAAACGAGAAAGTGCAAGGTAGTGTTTTTCTGTGTGTCCAAAATATCTTCAAACACAGGAGAAGGATGGAGAAAAGAAAGATTTTAATAAATTTCTATTTAAAACTAGCAGATTAAATTGATGTTTACATATAAAAATATTTCTTCTGGAGTTATCTTCTTTATTGTAACATTTAATAGTATTTTTTTTTTAAATTTAAACTTAGAATAACAACTTTATCTCTTTAACATTAGAAGGTGTATATGAGCAGTGAGACATTAACTTACTCACTGGCTTTACCTTCTACTAAAGGAGATGCTGCAGTGCAAATGCTGTAGAACAGAGGCACATTTTGAACTTTCCACAATACTTTCTGTGGTTGCTTTTATCTGCCATGTCTAAATAAATCCCAGTTCCTTAACGCAGTCTCTACTCAAGACTTCAGTTGTGTATTATTGTTTGGAGCCTGCATAGAAGGAGTAGTCCTGAGAGATAAGTAAGTTTTACTGCTTTTCTGCTCTCCTTTTCTCTTTTTTTTTTTTCCAGAGAAGGTGTGTTCTTCCCCATTTCAGGCCCCTCCCACTTCTAGGTGCCTTCTAAACCATATTTGTATGTAAATTGTAAACAGTGTTTTGGGAATCTTCTTGTATTTGATTTGATATTTTCCAGCATGGCTACTTCAGATTTTCCATCCTACGTCTCAGTTCCTGCATTTTTTTTAATGGAAGTGGCAAACCATGGGATAACATAAGAGTTTTATGATACATAATCAAAAGAAAGTTTTTGGATTGTTGAAATCAGGCTGCAGAGACTTCCTACCTGTGTATCAAAAGTAACTCAGACTGTTTACTACTTTTAATATTTTCTACTCAAGAAAATATGTAATATTTAAATGACATCTTAAAACTGACCCAAAAAACCTAATGTGAGTGTCAAAATGTCTTGCTGTTTCTCTCTGCAGGTATGGCGATGCGGTGAACAGGAACCTGGTGGTGGGCACGCTTTCATGGCCCTCACCATGGGTCATTGTGATAGGATCCTTCTTCTCTACCTGTGGAGCAGGTTTGCAGAGCCTCACTGGAGCTCCTCGGCTGTTGCAAGCCATAGCGAAGGACAACATTATACCTTTCCTCTGGGTTCGTACAGCTTAAAAACCCACCACTGCCACCACCAGAGCCATTCTGTACATAGTAACTAACCAGCTGTTTGACTTCATGCTCTTGGAAATCAGATTTATTTTCCCTAGTTTGCCCAGCATTGAAGTGAAGGTCAATATTTTTTACTTTAATACTTTGTTTTCTTTTGTTAAAAACTAGGAATATTTTTGAAGGCGTTTGAATAGACATATATAGTAATTTTATGAATAAAATTAGCATCCAATTTGGTGACGCACAGAAAGTCTTTAGAATAATTTGACTCGTTGCTCTAGAGAAAGAAGGATGTGGGAAAATTACTATTTTTTTTTTTATGTAATTTTTTTTTTTTTTATTATAACGATATGCAGTACTTGGAAGATATGTTTAATGTTTCTGTTCCTTCAGGTTTTTGGTCATGGAAAAGCAAATGGTGAACCGACATGGGCTCTTTTGTTAACAGCACTGATTGCAGAGCTAGGAATCCTTATTGCTTCACTTGACATGGTGGCTCCAATTCTCTCAATGTAAGAAACAGGCAGGTTGCTACTTAAGAGGGGAAGAGTGGTACTTTTGAGTTTTACTAATTTGATTGTCCTTCAGAACCATATTCTGGAACATGAGTTCCACTTTTATTATTTCTGTGAATTCTCTGACTTCAGGCTCTACATATAAATCTACTTGTTTCTGCTCTGGTGTATTATATGAATAAACATGTTTTAGTATATTTTTATTTTGTTTGGGAAAATGTTATTTTTATTACAGAACAAAGAAAGCATTGATGTTGCGTATAGATCTAACTTATTCTAACTACTGTATACTGATAGTTCAGGCTAGTAAAAATCAGATAAGCACACGTAACAGGGCAGGTGTATTTTGACTGTCAGTCATTCATATGATTATAATATGTGGCAGAATCTATAAATGTGTGTGCTAAAAGCTTTTGCCCTTTTTTGCTGCTGCAGGTTTTTCTTGATGTGTTACCTCTTTGTTAATCTAGCATGTGCAGTACAAACACTCCTTCGAACTCCAAACTGGCGGCCTCGATTTAAATACTACCACTGGTAAGTAAACGCCAGTGTTTTACCACTGGTAAACAGCGTGCTCAACGCCTAGTCTGTAAGCTGCAGTGAGGGTTTCAGAAGAACCGTCTCCATGAGGGTTGTGGACATCTTTTATTGCTCTAGGTATCAGCTCTAGACAAGAGTAGATGTCTTCTAGATTCATTTGTAGTAAACCAGACCAAGGTATTTAATGGCATGACAGTTTCATTTCAACAAGAAGACACTAAAAGTATTGGTGACTGGGGAGATTCACTGGAAGCTTCACTTCTGTTGCCAGTTCAGAACAGACAATTTAAAATAAAAAAGCAAGGGAATAATTGGCTTGTTTTTAAGCTTTTCTACACTGCTTCTTACTGGTATCTTTGTCTTTTGTTTTAGGGCACTCTCATTTTTAGGCATGAGTATTTGCCTAGCACTGATGTTCATTTCATCTTGGTATTACGCTTTGGTAGCTATGCTTATTGCAGGCATGATTTACAAGTACATTGAATACCAAGGGTAAGTATTGACTGGATAGAAAAGGGCAGGAAGGTGACTGGGTCTATTTTTTTACAAATTTTCTCTGGCTTTCACATTTGGAGAAGGATTTGTCCAGAGATACAACTTTCAGGGCTTCCCTTATTATTTTTCTAATTTTTTTTTTATTATTTTACTGTGTCAGCTAAACAAAAGCCCCTAAAGGTGTTTGGTGACACTTGAGAGTCACAGGAAGCAGAAGCAAGCTTGGTTGGGATCTATCCTTCTGCTGTCTGTCACATGTAAATCAGGCTGAAGGCAGCCATCTTACTCCATTTGATCTGATGCAAAGATCTGTCTACAACAGTCCTAGAAAGCTGAATCTGCAATTAGGTTGCCTGAGATAGTTAATATCTGATGGACTCAGGCTCTAGTTTGTGGCTGTGTAATGTAACTTTAACAATCAGGTATTGACATGCCTGATATTCATATAGGCTTGGGATGCTTCTGTAGTGGTGTGTTGCTTACACATGAAGCACAGAAAGGTGGTGGTGTCATACACATTTGACTTTAACATTTGCATTTTCTCATGTGATATATTGTATCTATTGTATCACAGACATACATGTACAAATGATAACTGTATGTGCGATGCATGCTACTAATCTTATTATAAGGTAATGTTTACTCTATAGTATGACTGTAGTTGTGCGATTAACCACTCACGAAACCGTATGTTGGCTAAATTGTGTGTTCTTCCCAGGGCGGAGAAGGAATGGGGTGATGGGATCCGGGGTCTTTCACTCAGCGCAGCAAGATATGCCTTACTCAGACTAGAGGAGGGCCCTCCACACACAAAGAACTGGAGGTACTCATTTTGGATTGATAACATCCACTGTCATGATTATCTACTTACATTTTAGGAATTAAACTGGACTCCAACCAAGATGCTTTTGTTCTGTGTGAATGAATTGAAATGCTCAGAATACTTAAAAACAAAAAGTTGAGTCTGTGGTCACTGCCCAGGCTCAACCATGCAGCTCCTGTCTGGGCAGATCTTTCATGTCCTTTGGATCTTTAATTGAATTCTGAACTGGTGAGATCAGAAGTGGAACTTGGGGAAACTGTGGAGGTCTCTGAGTACAGAGGTTCAGATGCCCATGGTAATTTGCACTGGGGACACAGAGAAGTCACTGCTATAAATCTAGGATTAAAAACCAGAACAAAGGTCAGCATTTTTCCTTCTGGATTTGTGTGTAGATCAGATGGGCAAACAGCTTCGTCTTGGTTATGCATCACACAGCTCTTAGGCTCTGAGCAAGAGGACTAGGAATCTACCAAAGAGAGTTTTATAAATCTTTTTATGCTTCCTCAACCTTAGCTTAAGACAGACAATACCTTAATTGATGTGTGGCAACACCTTAACAGACAGAAGGCAAGTGGGACCTGTATTTAGATGAAAATACTCATGTTTCCCAGTTGTTTGGTACAAGGATCCAGGTAGCTCTGGAAGGGCAGCCCTGCAATGTATGCTTCAGTTGTACTTAAAAGAGCCTTGAAAATGAGCCACATAAATAAAACACTAATGCAAGCCTCTTATGTACATGAATGAGTTTTGAGACTGTCAAAACAATACAGCAAAATAATTCCCTCAATGCTCAGGTCTGCTTTGAATCGTCAGAAATAAAATATTAAAATATTAAAATTAATATTAAAATATTAATTAAAACCCCTTTAGTGTGTGAGATACAGGAAGAATGTGCTGTTTCAGAGTTAGCATTTAAGCACAGTTAAAGGGATAGAGAGGCAGTTGTTTTAAAAGTGTTTTTGTTAAAGCCTTAGTAAAAAATAAATGCCCTTTTTTATTTTGTGCAGGCCTCAGTTGCTGGTGCTTTTGAAACTTGATGAAGATCTGCATGTAAAATACCCTAGATTGTTAACATTTGCATCCCAGCTGAAAGCTGGTAAAGGTTTGACTATCATAGGGTCAGTGATCCAAGGGAATTTCTTGGAAACTTACGGAGAAGCTCAGGCTGCTGAACAGGTCAGTGTCTTAAATTCTTAAAGTCAAAAGGGATGAGTGGGCAGACAACTTAAAGGTTTTGTAGTCATACATGGAAAAAAGTATATTCCAGGAGATACAAGACTAGAGGAGGAGTGCTACAGCAGTTCAGGAATGGGCTTGCAAACATGCTTTGACTGCTGATTCTGACTTTGGGAGTATAAATTATCAATGCTTGCAACTTTTGTAAAGAGCCTTACTGCATAAAACTGTCTTCATTTATAAGAAATACTAAGCGTGAAAGTTTAGGTATGCTGATCAGTGGAGGGAGGAGTACTGGTTAGGTTTCTGAACATACCAAGAAACATTTCAGTAATTGTCAGTTATTACACACTTAGCAAATGTGCTGTGTCTCTTCCAGCATGGTAATAAATTTCTTAAAGAAAGCATCAGAGGATGGTCCTGAAAATATATTAATAAATCCGTTCATATTCCTTGCTGTGCAAATGTGACATCATAGCCCTGTTTACATAGTATCAGGACATCACTGTTTTCTTCCCCAGCGGCTTTTTATACAGGAAAACTGTTACAAGGGAAAAACTAATTCACAAGCCTATGTGTTGACCAAATTTGATTAGTTTTTAAATAAAGGTTATGTTATTCCTGATAGGTTTGGTGGTTATATTTGTAAATTGAATATAACAACACCGTATGCGACATAGGAATCGGGAACTGGAAATCCAAATGAAGTTAGTTAACCTTGGGTTTAAAAGGCAAGTGTTTTAGGATTAGAAGATGGAAAGTGAGATAGTAACACAGGTATCACTAACTACTGCTATGAGTAAGAGAACCAAGAAACTCTTATGCTAATCTGTTAGAAATAATGATGCTTGGAAAGGAACTGTGTGTGTTTTAAGCAAGTATTATACACAGTAAGTGGATATTTTCTCTTCTGTTTTATTAAGGAAAGCAGATGAGCAGAACTTTGCTTTGAAATGTGTTTTACCTGTGGATGTGTGAACCAGGAATTTAAACTGTAATCACATGATAGAGAAACACAGAGTTCCTTTCGGTTGTGAGGTTTTTCCTTGTCTGTCTTGCAGACTATTAAGAATATGATGGATATTGAGAAGGTGAAAGGATTTTGTCAAGTAGTCGTAGCAAATAAAGTTCGGGAAGGAATTGCCCACTTGATCCAGTCCTGTGGACTAGGTGGCATGAAGCATAACACTGTGGTTTTGGGATGGCCGTATGGCTGGAGACAAAGTGAAGATCCAAGGTCGTGGAAGACGTTTATAGGTGAGCTTAATAGGTTGTGTGTGATCAAATACTGTGAAGAGAGATGTTTATTACACACCTGGCACACAGAGGGGGTTTGAACAGAATCCTTGTAAAACTGGTTTTGGTTTTAGTCTTTTTGTCTTTTTTTCAGTATTGATTGTGAAGTAGATAATTTCTCACAAAACTGTTCTATGTTTGGAATATCATTTCTTGTATGTAAAAGGCCTATGAGAGATCCTCAAAGATTGATTTAGCAGCTAAAATTCACCTGTGTAATGAATGGTTAAAAAGTTACAGACTTAAGAGATGCTGTTTTAATGGCAAACTGTCATATGTTTCCTCAATAATCTGTCTTTTCACTGGTCCCGACCTGTCCTTCTCTCTTCATTACTGTAGCCAATGCCTTCCTTGCCTGTACCCTTCTCCTTCCCCTATGGTCCAGTTCCTTAACACAGTCAGATTAGAACAGAGGAGATGCTTTCTCCTCATTCCTAGCTTTGGAGATTGCTCCTTTTCTTTCAAAAATGAAATAGGGCTTGGTTCCTGTACATCTGCTTTATCTGGGCTTTGTCCTTTGGTCTGACCTGTCTCTGCAAGCCTTGCTGTACGTACTTTATGTAACTGATGACTTTTAAGCTTTGCTGACATTTACTTTAATAACTGGTTTATTTGTTTAGGACCATAGATCACTGTTGCAGAATTGGAAGTAACTGTCTATCCTTCCTCTGTTGGGCAGGTACTGTTCGCTGCACGACTGCAGCCCATCTGGCTCTGCTGGTTCCCAAAAATGTGTCTTTCTACCCCAGCAACCACGAGCGTTACAATGAAGGCAACATTGATGTGTGGTGGATTGTGCATGATGGAGGCATGTTGATGTTGCTTCCTTTTCTTCTCAAACAGCACAAAGTAAGTAGCTAACTAAAGAATGTCACCCAACTATTTCTCCAAGAGTTAAAGAAACAAGTTCCAGTGGTAGAGCCTGTATTGATAAATGAGAGTGGATATATTCATAAGTTCCTGTCCCTTAGTTCAGATACGAAAGCGTTTGTGTTCCCTCCCCAGGTTTGGAGAAAATGCAAAATGAGGATTTTTACTGTAGCTCAGATGGATGATAACAGCATCCAGATGAAGAAGGACTTGGCTACTTTCCTCTATCAACTCCGAATAGAAGCAGAGGTAGAGGTGGTAGAAATGGTAAGGAATTTGAGCCTGGTTTTCACTTTATGATGCAAATGGTGGTATTTGGTTCTGACTTGATTACAAGCATAGTATTTTTTTCTTATTTCTGCAGCACAATAGTGATATTTCAGCATATACGTATGAGAGAACTCTTATGATGGAACAGAGATCTCAGATGCTGCGGCAAATGAGGCTGACAAAAACAGAGAGGGAAAGGGAGGTATGTCATTCTTGATTGATCGCTATGGGCTGCTGAGGTGGATGACATGAAGTACCTTCCTGGTAGTGTTTTACATAGCTGCTGCTTAATTTTAACTCCTATGTTCTAAAGATGTAAGGAAATACTTTTAGTGTAGCTTTTATGTTTCCCAGAATTGCTTGTAGTCGTTGGATAGCTTGGCTGTCCTTCTAAAACTGTGCTAGAAATTATTTGTTTAGGGGCAAAACAATGGCAGTGTATACACTGTAGAAAGGATTTGTGTGTTCCCCTTTGTGATGTAAATGACACTTGATGACTTGATGTCTCAACATCTTCTTGATCCTGTTGCTTTATATGGGATGTCTGGGGTTTGTCTCAATTTATAGCATATCCTGTTTTCCTACGGAAGATTTCATTCCAGTTTGGACTGTCAGGACACGTAGCGATGACAGGTGCAGGTGATCTGATATTTCTGCATGTGTTTGTTCAACTTTTTTGTTGTAGGTTTTGAGTCAGACTTTTCCATTGTTTCAGACCATGCCATGATGTGAGCTAGACAGTCTCTCTTGTATAACTACAGGCCTCTGTTAATCCCAATACTGCATGGTTTATATGCGTCAAAACTGCTCAAAGTTAGTTTGTTGTGTAAGATCACCAGCTAGGGCAGATGCCTTGTTTGAGAGCTGTTCTAATGGCTAAATTGACTGTACAGAATAAAGGATACAATGGAATAAGAAGTTTTTTATTGCTTAAATAGAACCAGGGAATGTAAAATAACGTCTCTCCTTGTCATTCATGTGACCCCTAGGCTCAGCTGGTAAAGGACAGGCATTCAGTGGCACGTCTAGAAAGCCTCTACTCAGATGAAGAAGATGAGACAGAACCAGTTCCTGAGAACATCCAGATGACCTGGACGAAAGAGAAATGTGACGCTGAGAAGCGGAACCGAGGCAGTGCTGTGGGAAGCTTTAGAGATCTCATCAGCATTAAGCCGTGAGTCTTGTCTAAGTCAACAGCTTGCACCTCCTGAAACTCCAGATGTGCTATGCTTTTACTATCTTTGTCTCTCAATCCTTGGTTTAGACTTGCACAATAAACATTGAGACCCAACTACTGAAAAGACAGCAGTTAGCCTCCTGGGAAGTCTCTCACCAATTAAATGTGGCACACATCCCTCAGTATTTTGCTTGGTATAGTCAAATTCTATCATAACTTTCCTCCGGTCTCCCAAATACCTCAGCAAAACACACATTCTAAAACCAGATTGCTGATTTCACTGATCTAATCAGAATTAAAAAATAAGACTGATAATTTCAGTATCTAATGCATAGTTGCGGGTGTTCAACGGAGCAGGGAAGCAGATGTGGAGATGGTGATGAATGACTATGAACAGAGTATGTGTGTGACGCAGCCCTCCAAGACAGACTTGCTGTTGAAGGAGTACTGACATGTAAGAACAGCTGTAGCTGTGTGTGTCCTATGAAGAACTGGAAGTAAAGGTCTCCTTTGGCTTTGCATAAAAATGTGTGAATCTTTGATGTACCATATCTTACTTGAAGAGTTCACACAGTTTTGCAATCTCAGCAAAGTTCTAGATTTTTCTTCCTAATAAATCAGTGAGAGTTCAAATCTGTTTTAGGCTGAATCATACTGTAGAAATTCTGCTGAATTTGGTGTTAACTACCTGTACTTTTTCCTCTTCCATGCTTTCAGAGAGTGGGAAAACTTGTAAGTTTGTTATTTAACTCAGAAGTACATTAAGATGGTTGAGAGGCAAGGCTTCATTTTCTCAACTGAAAGTAGGAAAACTATATGTAATTATGGAAGGAAAGAAAAGGAGTTAGCTGAGCAGTCTTAGCAGTGTTTTTAAAGGGAGCAGGATTACCCACTTAAGCCAAGTATCATAAGTAGCACGTGACAGACTACAAAAGCTGTCCTGACAGGAACTAAGTCAGGATAGAAAACAATTACAGGTCTGAACCTGTTTTCTTAAGCAGAGTATGACATGGGAAGCATTACTGATCTAGAGAAGCTCTCGTTCCACAATATTGCTATGATGTTATTTCTGTCACTTTCTGGGCACTAAAAAACCCCTTTCTTATAGCCTATACTTTCAAATCCCTGTGGTATGTGTGGGAGATGCCAATTATAAATGTCACTTTGGGAATACCAAACCTTTAGTTGACAATTCCTTTTCCAAAACTATGTGCAGTTAATGATGATGCGTTGCTTCTGGTGCTGGTTTCTTCCTCACTTCCTGCAAACATAACCTGGCTTCTATGTTATCCCTGACTTTCTGAAGCTGATGTGAAGACAGAGGATGTCCTTGATCTAAATTAAATAAGAACATGCAATAATGGAGAGGCAATTCACAGTGGGTAAATTGTGCTGTTAGTGTAATAAACATTATTCTTATCATAACATCTTCCATTTTCTGTCTGTATAAATATTTTTTTTGCAAACCTAAATGTTCAGAAGAGCAGTAAGGTTACTAAAAACTTTCATAAAGCTGAGTTAACAAAACTATAGATTTATATTAGATTAGTTTCAACTAATACTTATTTTTAATATGTTAAAATGAAGAAAAAAAACCCCAAACAAGTTCTCCCTTTCTGTATTGTTTTACATTACCAAAATAATAGTTGATTTTCTGGAGGAAGGGAACATTCACGGGCTCAAAATCCTTGAAAGATGCTTTCCACTTCCATTCCTGCATGAATGGGTGTTGTGATAATATCTTCAAAATAATTAATCCTGTTGCCTTTCCTAGCCTGGATTCTTAAGGAGTAGAGGCTTTTGAGATCATTCTTCACCTATTCCTTTCTCTCCCATAACTTTTGAACCAAGTGGCTACTCAAATTTGAAAGCATGATTGAGATTTTAAAGCTACTCAGGTCATCAGTGTTTGTTGTAAATAGCCAGGCAGAAAGGTCCATTAGTGTCCAGCTGGAGGAAAGGTTAAAACCATTACCAGAAACCAGGAGGGCCCTGCCAGCAGTCATACACCCAGCTGTTTGTGGGCTGTGTTTCAGTCTATGGATCTACAGGAAATCAAGCTTTCTTTGGAGTTGTCAACTGCTGTTCAACACAAAAAGCTGAGTGCACACGTGGGAAGTGTGGGCTGAGCACAGTGGTGCTGGCCTCCCGCTTGGTTCCAATGGATCTCTGAGTTTTTTTGGTACCAAGTCCAGAGAGGTGCATGGTCTGTGCTGCCGGGGGAGCAGAGGGATGCCTGAACGGAAGACTCCGGAATCACAATTGTCTGTGGTCAAAGAGCATGTACCCTTGTGGAGATGTGTTTTAGCTTCTTACACAAGACTTACATCACCTTTGTAAGTCACGCTTCTTGAAGAGCGATATAACTTCATAACCCAGAGACTTGATCCAGGGATCTTAAAATCTGTGGACTAGCTGTACCTGAAGAATGCTGTAAAATCTCTTCTGTACCTTCATCATTAAGTCTGAAAATATTTAATGTGTGTCAACATGTAACGGGGTATTTAGGAGACTGCAGGTATGCTTTTAGGGGCCTCTTTAGTTTTTCAGAGACATGTTTCTAACAGTAAGTCTGAATGTGCTTCTTCTACAGGAACCAGTCTAATGTCCGAAGAATGCACACAGCAGTGAAGCTGAATGAAGTTATTGTAAATAGATCCCACGATGCCAGACTTGTTCTTCTCAACATGCCTGGTCCTCCAAAGAATACTGATGGTGATGAAAACTGTATCCTTTCAGGCAAGGCCTGGGCCACAGAGAGGATCTTTCTTTGAATTCAGTTTGCCACAAATACTGTCAAACTGTAATGTGTGACAAAGTGTCCATGGAGCGGAGGGTACGGGCTTCTTGTGGCTGTTAGGTAGTAATTCCTAAAGTAAAAGTTGCCACAGAACCCTTATAGGTTTGCATTCATTGTTGTCTAAACTCTTACTTGATTTATTTATTAAATATGTTTAATAGTGGAAGTAGCAGACATCTAAGGTGCATTCACAGCAGCCGGCACTCTGGGCAGAGTGACATCTGGATCCAAATGAACAGAAGTCCTGAAGGAGAGGGCGCATTGCAGGTGTAGCTCATGCATGAGAATTTGGGAGCTTAGCTCCAAGTGCAATGCTCTGGTAAGGTTAAGATTCAAATCCAGAGTGTTTCAGAACATAGAGGGATATTTGCACTGTGCCTTGGAGAAAGGTGGGAGCTGAGGATTTGTGAGCTGGCTGGCATTGCAGTTCTCTGTCCACAGCTGTTCTTCAGCCTTGGTTTGCACTGTTAAATGAGCAAGCCTTTCACTGGCCTGTGCCAAAAATATGTGTCACAAATCACAGACTAAGTGATTGGTTTCTCCTAAACCTAGATAGTAGTAGTAATGCTGTTTCACAACGCGTGCCAGCTAAAGTAAGGGTAGAAGCATTCCTCTTAGCATAAGTGAGGTTTAACTGCAGCTGCTGCAGCTCAGGAGAGATTTTAAACTTGAGGTTATGGGCGATGATGCTTAATACTTCACAATTCCCTGGGGAGGCTGAGCCACTGTGACTGAAGAACACTACATGTTCACAGAGCGTGGCTGGGAGGGAGTGTGGCTGTGTAACCTGGTGCACCAGCATTACTTCTGAGTGCAGCTTCGGGCAGTGGCAGGTTTGTTTTGGAGCCATTTGAAACTGGCTCTGTGCAACATGGGGCAGCCCCTGGTCTGGTCTCCCAGAGGATGCCCCTGCAGCCTCCCCGCTGCCAAGATCTTCCCACAGAAACCCAACACAGGCTAACCACCCTGTATTTTGGGTTTGATATTCCTGTTGTCCTTGACTTCCCTGAAACAGACATGGAGTTCCTGGAAGTCTTGACAGAGGGTCTGGAGAGAGTACTACTTGTGAGAGGCGGCGGCCGAGAAGTCATCACAATCTATTCCTGATTTAGTACAAGCTTCTAACATTGGTCTACATTTACCTTCTTGGTGATAATGGACATTCCAGTTTAAAATGGAGAAGAAAAAAAAGGTCTTTTTGCCGAAGTTTCTCCTCATCCAGTCCTGTCCATTGTCTTTGCATTTGCAACATACATATCTTTTGGGATTGCAGTCTTGTTGTTATACCATCCAATTAGCAACCTAAGTTAATTGTGAAGCTGCCACATTATTAAGTTTCTGCTTTGGTACTCCAGCATTCGTGCATGTAGTTTTAACACTAAACCTATTTTTATTTTTAATCAGCACTGCTATGTGCAGTATTTTTAGTAACTGTATGTAAAGTTAGGACATGAAAGCCAGTTACTGTAAAAAGATTTTAAAAGCTTTTTATATTAGGTTTGGGGGCTAGAATTACATTACATAGCAGCTAGATTCTGCTGAAGTCCAGCTGTAAAGCATTTTCTAAGAGCACAGTAAATTGTGAGAGGGGACTGAAAAAGCTTTGTTTTTCTGGGTTTATTTCCAGAACTAAACTCTCAGTATTGGATAAGAATTTATACTTTTATTACATTTATTGATAGAGATTTAAATAAATTATGTTGATATAGCTGCAATTATGTATGTAGCTTGCTACAAACTGTTGCTTCTGAGACTTGAGGTTCTGTGAGGCCAGATCCCTATTTATTTTTGTATTTATTTGTCAGAAATATCAGATAAGCAGATACAGACTGTTTAGGATAGCAGAGATCTCTCAATAAATTTTAAATTGGCAGTGGATTGAAGGACCAGTCCTGTACAGTTCTTCCATGCTTTAAATTTCTTGCAGACCATCCATCAAAGTACATTGAGCATGCTGGAGTCCCACGTGTAGAGCAGGGCGCTTTGCTGCACGCACAGCGGTGGGATTGCACTTGCACGAGCACAGGGGACCTGCAGCTTCATTGTTTGCTTTATGCCCTTAGAGGAAAAAGAAGAAAAGAAGACCTGTATTAACTAATAAGTCTCCAGAGAGTTTATTAAGCCCATGAAGTTGTACTTTATGTACAGAACATTGGTATTTTTTCAATAAAACATTGCATACACTTTGACCCTATCCTCCATTCTGCGTGCCATGCCAGCTCGCTGGGAGAATGCTGTCTGTCCTTCCCTGCGCTGTGGCACTGCGCAGGGGTGTGGGGAGGTTGATGGGGCTGCGCTGGTGTTCACTGAATCGCTCAGTGACTGCTCAGTGGAGACACTAGCTCAGGCTTCAGAGCAGCCTGGTGCTGTGCCCGAGTGTGGGAAGGCTCCTGGCTCTGGAATTACTGCCGTATGCAATAACCAGGTGGAAGTCTGCACCTGTAGACTATGAAACGCATGCAAGCTGGAACCCCCTCAAGATCTTGGGCTGTCTGGGAAAGCTGTTACCCCATACAAGGGGTAGAGGTGAGCTAAGCTCCATGGGATGCATTAGTAGTAAAGAAAAAGAAAGGTGGGAACTGATGCATTTCTCTGACTTGTGTGCTCTTGTTAGTTGGTGTTACACTAGTTGTGCAACCTTGTTGTGATAGTACTCTTAGTTGTTTCCCTGATAAAAGCATGTCTGTGAGACAGAGATCTGGAAAGCTATCCAGGCGGCTGTCTTGAATAACATAATAAAAAAATGCTTTTTATCAGTTTTATGGTTAAAGCCTAAGCTTGTTCTCTCTGAAACAGGACCTTCCTGGTGGGAGTGGGATGGCATTAGTGCCTGCAGGATCCCTTTAAGACACCAGCCAGGGAACAACTCTAGGGTGCGCTCTTGGATGGATATTTTGTACTATATTTTTGTAACACGGGCTTTGCTTTTTTGGTTTTGAAACCAAATTCTTTTCACTCATGCTTTAAAACCAATGAAAAGAATAAACCTTGTTTATTTGTAAGTAGTGTGCTATTTGTAGAGAGGTCATTTTCACATCTTCAGAGGACTGAGTAGGACTACACAAATGTACAGCAATCATGATAGTTAACACCTATTTGCAAGCATTTATCTACAGGAGTAATAAAGTTTATAAAAACATGTATTCCTCAGACTTTTGTAGGTATGACTGAGATTAAATGTCTTTTACCAAATGTAAACGTCTAATATACACATGCTGAGCAATGCATACAGTTATTCCTTTGGAAATGTAATACGTGACCTAACTCCACCTCACAAAAGCATTTCAGTGCCATCAATTACTTGACCCAAGTAACCTGTTAGTGGTTTTATTGTGTTTTTAACATCTAATGAAGTGACTATCCTTACAGATAACTTAGATTAGGGTTTCAAAGGTGATTCTATGCAGTGTGGATTGAAAAATCCAATCCCTAATTCAGCATTGTGTGGACCGTAAGGGTTTAATAGTCTCCAATTACGCAAGTTCCTCTGAGACTTCACTCACACCAAGGTGTGAAGTATAGGTGTGCATGTCAGTGAAAACTGAAGTGAGCATGGGAAACGTTGTGTAAGAAACCCATCAATGGAAAAGGTAATTTCTAGCTGAGTCAGCTTCTGTGAGGGTACCCAAATGGTGACCTCCCTATGCTAGAACCCTTTTTGGTAAGGAGATGAGAACATCGCAGCTAAAATACAGTAAGACAAAGTTGATTTAAGCTCTTTGTATACGGGTATGGAGAACTCCACTTAAAACTTCCATTGCATTGTTTTAATAGTTAGTTATTAGAAAAACCCTACGGTAGCACAAAGATGTCACTTTGCTTTATTTTTCATCTCCAGAACACCTGCAAGCAGAGAGCCGGTTTACTCGTGAGTAAATGTTCGTGGCACTGCGGCGGCTGCCTTAGCTACGGAGCAACACAAGAGGGCCCCAAGCTGCCTCCGTGGGGTCCCCCCGCCTAAGGAAACCCCACCGCAGCTACCCGGCTTGTTTGGGAGTTAATACTGAGTGGTGATTTTTCACACTATTCATCAAAACAGGGCTTCTTTGAATTCTAGATGCACTGATAGGAAATGAAATGTGATAAATTAAAACATTTCCATTTAAACAATACATCCTCCTCCCCTGTCCTCATTTCTCAGTTTCTGATCTGCGTCATCCATAATAATGTTTGCTTCTTCAGTAGTTCCCTTGGGAAGGGAAAAACTGCCTCATGCTGTGCTCTGGAGGTCAAACGTTCTCATTCCATTCTGGAGCCGTTATCCCCCTGCACAGCCATTGGTCCTGATATGTAGGCAGATGCTGCCAGTACAAAGTGCTGCTTTCCCACCAGGAGAGGTACCTCATCACTCTGGATCTGCCATGTCAACCAGCAGTGCTCAGAAAACTGATGTAGGGCAGCAGGTGATAGGGTTTTGACAAGCAGTTCCCATCATCATCACTCTCTTCCAAGCTCAGACAGCTCTGAACGAATGCACCCTGCCAGTGGACAATTGACTAAAATGGAGTTTGTGGTTGGCATCGTCTGTCAAAAATTCTCTCTTCACTCCTCAAATAGCACATGCAGGCTTCCCGCTGCTGGGAGACCTGTATCAAGGGCATGTCTCTTCCTTTAGCTGGGAAAGACACCCGCCAGCCAGGCAGATACTGCTCCCTCCTGGCAGGCCTGATGTTCATTGCTCCTGTCAATTCCCAAAGCAAGCCTGTCCAGTGCCTTGAGAAGTGCTAGGCAGCCGCTGCACTGACTGTGTGTGATGGGCTAAATCTGAGCTGGGAAATGGGTGAAAGGCTGAGCAAACAGGACAATTTCAAAAGTAAAGGGGTACCTGGCTAGTGTCATGTGGTATTGGGAGGTGTCTCTGACCTACCACTGCACAGGGCTTTGGCTGACGTTCTCTTTCACTTCCCTGCACCTCTTGTGGGACTCCCAAGACAACTGTCAGTACTTGACACCATGAGGTCCGAGGCTTTCCAGCTTACAGTGATTTCTGCTATTCCCTGGCAATGTCAGTTACATAGACATCACTACTAAAATGGAAATGTGGCAAGATGTGTCCATGGCCCACAGATGGCACTGCTAGAGGGTTAGTAACAAAGCTAGAGAACTCAGGGAGAGGCCTCAGACTTTTAGAGGTCTGTGTTGTACAAAAGGGCTAGCTATTCTATGACATGAAAAGAAATATAAGCAGGATTGGACTGTATAAGGCATAAATCTCATCCATTATTAAATAAGTAAAAAATTGATATAGCTGACCAAAGAAAGCATTTTTACAGAATTGCTAGAAGAGGAGAATTCCAGTGGGTTCACTAATCTTCTAAGCAAAGGCAGTCAGGATCTATGACTAGATATTCTGTGTTAGCTCCAACAGGGACATGAAAGCAGCAAGTTACTATTTTCATGCATAACTCTCCAATGCTTGGATATTATTTACCTGTTTCCTTCCAACCCAACCCAGACACTGAAGTTTCAAAATAGTGATACCATGGGAAAGCTCTTCTCCTCAGGAAACTGAAACAAGAGCTGAGGTGAGCCTCTCTCATGCGCTGTTTTTGATGTAACTTAATGCAGGAGTGTCTTAATCTGTTGCACAGGCTGTGGTTTACACTGAGCACTTACGTATGATGTTGTCTATGATGTCAATGCTAAAGATGTGTGAGTGCTCTCTAACAACTTAGTCCTTTACACTGTGTGTCAACGAGAGGCAAAACCAGCAGCCAGCAGGGCATGTGAATGGAAAAATAGTTCGTAGAAACAGAAAAAGGAATAAAGAACCCAAAGTCAAGAAGCCTGTGGACTGATCTTTGTTACTGTTCCTCAGTTTTTCATAAGCTGTTTGCAGGAGTTCATTTCTGATTGTGTCTTTCAGCTGCCAGACTGTTAGTATTTCCACTTGCCTGCTTTATATTGCCAAATACATAGGATTTTCGTGTAACACATCTGAAACAATTTCCTAAGTGTAATAATTTCATTCTGCTTTTAAATTTAGAGCTACTATTAAATACCTTGATTTGATTTCTGTTGTATTAAAAAAACCCGCACAGTTAATAAGGAATCAATTGCTGAGGCTTAAAAAAAAAAGAAAGAAATTCACCACAGACATTAGCAATCCAAATGGAATATGTAAATAGTCCCCATCAAAATAAGCTGGCTACAATTAGGACTGAATGTATTTTTAGTTGGCTCCTTTCATGTCATTTACCAGGGTTCACACAAGCTGTTCCCACAATATAACTCTTTGTGGTTATCTGCTCTTTTCTTTTTCAAGGACAAGTACAGTTAGCTTCCCCAGAGGCCAGCTGTGCAGGCGTGAAGCATGGCCCTGCTTAATGTTTGTGGACTTTAATTTAGCATAACTCTGGTCTTGTCAGAGTGGCTTCAGCTCTGTTTTTCATGAAAAGGAAAAGTGGTTGGTTGGGCTCTCTTCATTACCATTTTCAACAACTTGCTTGAGTCTATAGAGATATTTCTCACCTCACAAGAGCTCATCGAAGTGGTCAGCCAGGCCAGACAACTAAAATGAACATGATGATAAAAAGCGGATGAGCTTCACTCCAGCTGGTCTCTTAGGTGGGTTCAGTTTAACTCCCATGCCTTGTTTCTCCCATACTAAAGCTAAAGATGTGAAAGATTCTGCTGTGAGCAAAGCTTTCCAATTACATTGTCCCCAGAGTGGTGCATGACTTCTACCATGTATTTTTTTCTCTCAGATTTGAGAACCCACTCCTTTAAACAGGCATGATTTACTATGTGTTTGGGGACATCTACTTTTTTCTTTCTGCCAGCTGTTATGTCAGTAACTAATGGAAACTGGCAGAAATTCCGTATCGTTTGGTAAACCAAAAGTGTTTCACCTCAGCATCTGTACAACCGGGCCTACATCTGGAGAATGCACACTGAGAGTACAAAACGCTGCCTAGAAAGTCAGTGTGGCTCCATTCTAATATGGCTAAATCTGATTCTGATGTTCTCATCTTCTGCTGTCGTGTGCACAGAATTCCTTCCGGCTTCCTACACAGACTGTACCTGGGGTACAATGGCAGCCCAGAGTGGCACCTTTGGAGAAAGTAGGTTATTCTTTCTGTAACAGTTAGAGATCTTTCACTCTGAAAGCCTCTAAAGGCTCCTTGACCCCTGTGGATGTAAACTAATACAAAAAGTCATATTAGCCTCCCATCTAAAGCACTTACCAATTTTTAACGTACGTAAATGCTGTTGCTGTTGAAAACTGCATAAGACAGATCTAGTTAGTTGAAATGTGTCTCATGGCTGTAAAGATTTAGCACTTGTTGGAGAGGAGGTTGGGGGAGGATAGATGTGCAAGATGAGAATGTCAAGTCATAAGTTTTAGACCGCAAATTAGGGTTTTGGACCACCTCTGAGGTGATGGATTTGTATCCCCACAGTGTCCCCTCCCCTTTAGCCTTCCTCCAATACCAGGAGTGGTGTTAATTTTCCTGAAACCCTCATTTTGCATGAATTTAGAACAGAAATGACAGTAGAAGAGGTAGAGATAATCTTTACTATTATTTCTGACTTACACAGAAGTAGCAAATCAAATAAAACGTACTGGGAGTCTGAAGTTAGAGTTAGTTTAATTTCTGTGTTAATTCACCTCTGTCAGTGAAGACTGCAAGGAGAACAAATCCCGTTAGACTTCACAGTGCTGGTTTAATAGGACATTTGTGATTATACCAAGAGTGTATTTTAGCGGGAGCGTCTGTGGGGTGGTCTTTTTCATACTGCACTTTAGTGCTGCATGGTAGCAAAATGAATAAATTTGTGTGCATGATTTTATAGCTAATACAGCAATGTGCCAACATTTATCAAGTTACATTTAGTGTCCCAATCTAGTTAAAGAGAGGCAACTCTTAGTGCAGTCTGTGAGGAGGAAAAAGCCACTCCTGTAATCTCTTCAAAGTCTAACATGATTAAGAGACCGACCCTTCTCACACCAGGCTTAAGTATCCAAATCTAATTAGAATCTCGTTACTAACCATATGTCCACAATCACATCCTCGGTACTACAACTTGCCTGTCAGTATTTTTAGGGAAACTCAATAATGTTGTTAAATTGGGCATGCAGTGGCAAATTTTCTAAGAAGCAGAGAAATCAACTTAGAAAAAAAAATTAAAGTCAATAGTCCTACAGATAAAATGGTTAGAGGAAAAGGTCTACATATCTTAGCAAAGTTGACCTCCTACTGATGCCAACATTTCTTTTTCTTTAAGATATATCTCATGGATACCAGGATTGGACAAGAAATCGATCTCAACTTTGTAACTGAAGAATCAGACATGCTTCAACCCCAGATGTCCAGGTCATTTTGTATACCCGCATCATCAAAGAAACCAAGGTCAAACACTCATAAAGAGACTCCAAACCTGCTGCATTAGGGTGCCAAGACTGCTGGAGCTTGTCTTTTTACTTCTAAGAGAGGAAGTCAGCAAGGCATGGACAGTAATTGCTGCTCTGGAAAAGATAATTCAACTAGAGCAGCTTCTTCATTTAGTCTTATGCTTTCCTGTGCCCTCCAAATATGAACTGTTGCAGTAGTTCTTTATGTGGCTAGAATTAAACAACAAGGGTTGCAAATGCACTGGGAAAGTCTCCTACCCACCTCTTTTTCCATGATGCAGTATAGAAAATCCCATTTCCCCCCCATCATTGCACCATAATTATCTGAGAGCTGTACTTCTGTCCTGAAATACAGGAAAAGATATGTAGAGACAAATGGTTTATAGGTAGAGCTTGTAGTATTTTTGGTTGGCCTGAATAAAAGATACGTCAGAGAAATAGCTAGCTGGTTGTTATGACTTAGAGGAGCAGTTCTTCTGCTGGGAATACACATCAGTGGTAAACAAGCTGGGTCAGAGGCATATGAAGGCTGTCACAGAGCTGTGAGTAATCAGCAGTTGTGCCTCCTGCTGTCACTGCTTCTGCTCACAGCTGTACTTAAACCCCAAAACCATCTGGGTATCCTTAGCATAGACTTCTCTTTAAAATATTTTCTCAGGCTACTGTAAGTATATATTTTTTCTAGATGGACAGCTGCAGGAAAGTGGTATGTATGATTAAGTATACCTAGATTTTTTTTTTTCTGAAGTTAAATCAATAGAAAAAAAAAATCTTACAGCTGAAGAGTAAGGACAATGAACTGGAGGTGGAGCTGGGATAGCTCAAACCAGCAGGATTCTGTCTTCTTCATACTTGGAAGATGGTAATTTCACCCCTGCCAAAATACCTGTTTAAGATATATTTAGTGTGAGGACCATAATCAGAGCTGGCTAAGATGCAATTTCCACATTATGTAAAAAAAATTATTTGTAAAAAAAATTATTTGTAAAAACATCTCCCAGATGGAGACAAAGTAAAATATAACACCTTTTGTATGATGAAACTTTATGATTAACAGTCTGAAATGAAGTAAATTTGACAGCATCCCTGTCTGATTTGTGTTACACTGATCCAGATGTGTACATGATACATACATGAGTTGTCAGAGAACAACATAGATATTTGCCAGAAGTTTTTATGAGGAGATTTGTTCCACAAAATCATCTCTTTGACAGCCACTGTATCAGAAGAAACAATTCTATTGACATTCTTCCTTCAAGGAAGATATCAAAACTCTTGCTGGAGCTGTATGAATGAAGTATAGCACTGTTTCTGGAACGCTGGTGCCCACACGACTGATGGCACCAGTCTCTACTCCTGTCACACTGAGAGTTTAACTCTCCCTGTTCAAACAACAGGGGCAATGGGATCAGCTGTATTTCTTCCATGAAAGCTGCAAATAAAATACATAGATGTGAAGTTATTGGTGTTAAAGGTGTCCTGTGAGCTGGTAGTAGGTCTGATTTGGGAAGAATGTACTGCTGACAAGCTGTATGGTTGAAAAATTTAAGTTGTGAGACAACTGCTCTAATTTGATTAAAATTAAAGATATTAAATCTGAAAGAGCAAACAGAAAGATGGAGGAGGCAAACTCTGTCTTCCCTCTACCCAACCAGCCTATCTTTTATTAAATTCTCCTAGTACAGTTACTGAGATACAGAGTCTGCTGTCAGTGGGCTGCAGTCAGAATGTGGGTGGTAGGAGTGTGCTCCTGCTGGTTATAACTGTCAGTTATAGCGGATGCTTACACTGATCAGAATTAAAGGCTGTGTAGGGTGGGGAGGGGAAAAGAAGGTTGTACTTCTGTATAGTGTCTGTAGAGTGTTGTCTCATTGAATCTGTTTGGGGTAAGAAATGTTTACCCAACTAAGGGATGAGATGTGAGTTTCTGAGCTGATCACAAGCCTGTTGTGAACCTGGGTTTATAAACTAGTATCTATGATCTACAGAGTATAGATGATACAGCTGTTGACTGTACTAAGAAATGAAGTTATAAGTTAGATGTTCTAAAATTAGACATATTTTTGATAGAGAAAGCAACAGCACTAAGCAAACTCTGGTTTTGCTTGACTACTAATTTGGTTCCAAGAAATCTTACAGCTTTTTGAGTAGCCATACTACAGTTCTCAGTTTTTCCTGAACCCCAGTTTAGACAGGAAATCGGTGTTTTCAGATTCAGAAGGGACAGGATCTGCTCGAGGCTACTGCCAGCAATGAAAGCATGGTAAACTCTGCAGTAGTGTTGTTTCCTAAACAATACAGAACTCAATAGACCTGTGAGTTGACATGCGCCAGAGATCTCATCCTGGAAACTTAACACAGCAGATGTCTTCTTTAATGATGTCCACAGGGAGAACAATTACATTAAATTCTGGTTGGTTTTTTTGAGGAGTCCAGCCTCTGCTGTTTCACTTGTAGCAAAGACTGGATCTTCCCAAACTTCGTGTCAGCTGTTGTGACTTTTGCTCATGCTTAGCCCATCCATGATGTTCAGTTAATAGTATTATTACCTATCCAAGACACTGGTACTTTAACTTTAGTGCTAACAAAATAATTGAAGAACTTTCTAACACAAAAAATAGTGGAGGATTCCAGGAGGAATACTGGCAGGACAAAATCCAGAACAGTCACTGAAACCTGAAGAGAACATCATGGAATAAGACCTTATAATTCAGTGCATATGTATGAAAGCATTGGTAATTAGTTTTGTTCTAATTTTTTTCACTACTAGTAAAATACCCTATTTCTTCTCCTCATAGGAGTCTCTACATTCCACCTGGAAGCTCTCTCAGTGCATGCACAGAAATGGCCAGAGATACAGTTTCTGATAGCTTAGACTTGCAATGACTACGACCTCCTTTATCCAGTGAATGCACTGTGAATACCCCCAGTTCTCAGAACAGCAGAGACAAAATAACTGGTTAATATATTGAATTTAGGGCAGCATATTGGCTTGCCAAAATGTTAGAAAGCTGTAAATCGTGATAGAACTGAACTAAATCTAATTATTCTGTGAATGTGGGAAAATAGGATGCATTCTTTTTAACTTCAGTTCTACATTTGAAATAGCTGAGGTTTTTTCTGCCTAGCTAATAGGAGACAAGATCTAGTTCAAGAACTCCTTTCAAGCCTTCTAATTTCTAACCTAGATTTATTCCCAGTTTATAGTCACTTGCTCTTGTAACAAAACTGCACTTTAGCTTAAACTTTTCACCCCCACTAGCACTTTTATTCTTGGTACTATTTATAAATGACAACAGAGTCCCATTGTTTAGCTTTAATTCAGCTGTTTTTCCTAGGCTAGCAGGATCTGTAGAGGAGAGTTCATGGTCTGTATTGGCTTAAGAAGTAGGGAAAAAAAACAATAAAAATGGGAATATTGACTTTACTGAGCTCCTAACAACAGTTCACTAGATTCACCTGTGTTTGGTAATGCTGTCTGATGTAACACTGCAGTATGGAAAAGCAATGAGGAATATCCATCTGACCATGTTGCTTGTGAGCTCTCTCAACATCATGTATTTTCTATTTTTCCTGTTATTCTATCTTGGACTTAGTCCTTGTTGGTACTATTCTGTTGGGACTCCTGAAAGAGGTCTGATGACCTATGAGGGGATTACAAAGAATTTTAAGACAAAGCTTTTGGAATTTCATGTTCCTCCTGTCACTCAGTGTTTATAGGAACAATGAAGGTTTGTATTGCTAAGAATGGTCCACATGCAGAGAACTAGAACTAGGCAAATGAAGACAGAAATCCTTTACCTCCTCATCGAATAAAAGAGTTCAGTCTTAGCTTTAAGTCAGCAGGTCAGCCTGCTGAAAGGGCAGAGGGATACATGTTTCCTCATTGTAATGAGTTAGAACACTTCACCTCTGTCATTCTCACAAGGGATAATGCAGTATGAAAGGCAATGGAGAAACCATTACATCATAGGCCATTACTTAAGACCAGTTTTCTACGAATGCAAGCTAACAATGTAAGCTCTGAGTGCACTTTGTTACACAGGAATTGGGATACTGGGAAGGTGATAGATCTTACACAAAGAACAGTAGACACTCTCTGTGATGACAGTATTTCCTGGACTCTTCAGAAGTCAGGGCTGTATACAGTCATATCATAGCCTCCCCTTGCCAAATATGCATGTTTCTTCCTGCTCCTCTGAAGCAGAATGGAAGAATCTTGACACTACACAGGCCTTCTAAAATTACAGAACCTGCTTGTTACCTTTTTGCCTAACTGACAGAACTGGAGAGCAATCTGACCTACCTGCTTAAGAGTGTCTTCAGCTGACAGCTGTTGCTTAGAGATATGCTTCCTTATGTATCTAGCTGACTTTCACAACTCCTTGTGTGACCAGGATCACAAGAAGTAGCGTCTGAGTTAAAGATTTAATTTACATAACAACTCTGGAGGGAAACAAATGTAGGCCAGGAAATTGCTTCTTTCATTTCCTACAATAGACCGTATCATTTGATAATGTAGTAACCAGCAGTCCTTTGCTTGACTGACTTCCAAACACTTACTTCATAATCTATTCCCATGTTAGACCATGTGGAACACTAAGGAAGTAAAAGGTGGCAACTTCTGGCTAAATACTCAAGTGCTAGCTTGTCTTAGAAAAAAAACAACAACAACAACAAACCAGCCTCAACTGCTTTTCCAAGAGTGAGCAAACTGTGTAAACAGTCTTGTTTTTCCCTTGTGCATGTGATTAGAAGAAAACACTAACTGCTTTAACTTAATTTGTGTAGCTGAATCAGACCAGTTAAAAAGCACAGGGAGGAATCTACTTGAGGAGTAGAAGACTCAAGCTTTTCAATGTGCTGCACAGTGTGCACAAACAGAAGAAACTGCAGAATGTATCTGCTATACCTTGTTATTATTTTCTTTTACAATATCTTATTCTCTATTCATGCTGTGGTGAGCTAAAGGGACTTAGATTTTTATTCTAGCCCCTGATAGACAGTAGATCTCATGAACTGAATGTAAATTCTAAGGGGCTCCAGTGTAACAATTACATTTACTGTACAAAGCTTTCCAGCAATTGAAAGACTTGACAATATCAAGATTAATAGAAATGGTAAGCCATGCACTCTTGAATGGGAGTGTTTGACTACAGACTGTGGCCAAAGTACTCACCTTGTTTATGCTCCTTACTGTATAGATAAAATATTTCATGCTGTGAAAACAAAAGTGTTTCATAGTTTGGGAACAGAGCAACAAGTTGTAAAAGTGGAAGCCACTGTCAGAAAGTAACCTTGGCAAATGAGGCTTTATTCTGCCTGAGTTCGCTCATAGCTTGCTTGAGCAAGTGGTTCGTCAGTATATATACCCTTGTGACACTGTTAAAACGGCTTTCCTTCTGTAAATGTTAAATGATGGATAGAGCACTGAACTAGGGCTGTTTTTTTTACTCAGTTCAAATGGCCTGTATGTAGCTGCAGCTCTGGTGGCTGCAGACTTTCTCGAAAAGCTTGTCTGAAGAATAACCAGGTACTAGAACGTATCTTCTGTAGGAATAAATAAAACCTTAATTTCTCTTGCATTTTGTGATCTTTTAGCACAAAATATGCTTTGAGACTAGACACAAAACAGAAAGCAAGTGCAAAGGTCACCTTAGTTCCAATTGTTTACATAGAAACACATTACAGGTCATTTCCCAATGTGCTGCATTTACTGTTTTTAAGCCAAAATTTGTAAAAATATTTTTCTGAAAAATGGTATCAATAGCATTTTCCACCATGAAACTAGTCCAGAAGTCTGGTTAGTAAGGGGAAAACAGCAATTTTAATTTTGCTAATGTTTGGTGAGAAGGAGCTTACCAAGTTAGACAGTTGTGCTAATGTTACTGATGAATTTGCAGTAATAAGTGGCTATTTCTCATCTTCTCTCCACTCTAAATGCTACAGTTGATACCCAGGCAGGCCTGTAGTTATTAGAACAAAAGGTGGAGGGGACCTCTCCTGCCTTTCAGGTTTTTTTTGCACTGATAAATGGCATCTGCTATAGGCATGTTACTTGTGAACCTAGCTCCAGACAGTTAAATAGATGGTAGATGTTGACCCCTAATTACTTAGAGCAGCTGGTCAGATGGGAACATTTACAGAAGACTGATAGGACCCTTATCTCCTATTCCTCTTGCCCTCTTTTTCTCCTTTATTCACTACCTCTTGCTTTTTACAGTTGGTGAGAGGGGAAGACTGTCCTGGGTTCAGCTACAGCAGTCATTTTTTTCTCCTTCTTAGTAGCTGGTGCAGTGCTGTGGTTTTGACTTTCAGTCTGGGAACAATGCTGATAACACCGATGGTTTTAGTTGTTGCTCAGTAATGTTTACTCTGACCAAGGACTTTCTCAGTCTCATGCTTTGCCAGAGAGGAGGGGAAGCCAGGAGGAAGCAGGGACAGGACACCTGACTCAAACTGGCCAAAGGGGTATTCCATACCACAGCACGTCATGCCCAGTATAGAAACTGGGGGGAGTTACCAGGAAGGCCCAGATCCCTGCTCGGGTCGGGCTGGGTATCAGTCGGTGGGCAGTGAGCGGTTGTGTCCTTTTCCCTTGTTATTCCTCTTATCATTATTATTGGTAGCAGTAGTGGTTATATTATACCTTAGTTACTGGAGTGCTGTTATCTCAGCCCGTGGGAGTTACATTCCTCCAATTCTCCTCCCCATCCCCCCGGGAGCGGGGGGAGGAAGAAAGGGGGAGGGGGTGTGTGAGCGAGTGGCTGCGTAGTTTGAAGTTGTCGGGTGGGCTTGAACCATTGACAAAGACCCGGACACTGTCTATATGAAGATCCATAAGAAAACCCAGAATTCAAGAACTTAATTTGTAATTGGGACACCTTTGGGGCCTTCCAAGGATTCTTCTGTGGCAGTTATAGCGGATGGGGGAAGAGGGAGGGGGAAACAAACAGCATGTCACATAACTTGAAATACAACTAATGGCACCTATCAATGAAATGGCTGAAAACATATATAGTCAGGGTTTTTCACTGTAAAGGCACTTTATAGTGAAAAAGTGCCACTTCAGATGCAGGAAGATGTAGTCTTTTTAAGGCTGTGGCAGACCTGTTTGTGAGGTGACTACCTCTATCAACAAGTTTGATATTTAAGTAAGCGATTAACTTTCCATCTCGTCAGCTTCTGCAAGCCCAGATTCACTATTGCCAAGGGCTCCTCACAGCCGGTGCTACTCGTAGCACGCCGAGGTTCCCCGGTGTGGGGCAGACCAGCCCAGCATATGCGAGGACAGCGGACGCGGCATGCGGCGGCGCGAAGGCAGCCGGAGCTCTGCAGTGCTGCTTGGAGCTGGGCGTGGGTCAATGGCAGAGGCTCCCTGGAACAGCAGAGGCTTCCTGAGGTTTATGCTTCATTGGAACACTTTTTAAACACTGAGCAGAACCTGGCAGGTTCACTGGTGCGATAGAAAGGCTTGAGAAACATCTTGATATGGTAGTTGAGCCAGGCATTTGGTCTGCCTACTTGTTTTAATCCACTCTGGAGCAGGCACTGTGAGGGGTTAGTTTCAAACGATGGCAAGCACAAAGATGTGGTGCCATAATAGGAGATAGTTTATATTTCGTTATTAACAAAGAGCAGACTTGAGCATGCAGTGGCACTTTTGATAGCTGGAGCTCTGAAGAAGGACATCAGATAATATAATTCAAATAATATGTCCAAATCCAGGGCCTAGGTTATTTTGGGGTGTGTGAAAGTAACAATGGCTTATTACTGGAAGCCAGAATCTAAAAGGTAGTAGCTCTTGGTCATAAACTAGAACTGGAATTTCTTACAACGAGCCTGTCATAAAGGTAAGACTAAAACATATACTTGCATAAAACACCTGCAACTGATACTGCAGAAACGGAAGTCTTAAGGGTGGCATGGATGTATGGATGTAATGCTTTTTGTTTGTTCATTTGTTTTTTTAAACATTTGCTGCTTGCAATTATAAGCCCTGCTGGGATAGTCTGGCTTGTTTTACTAGTACAATAACACTAGGTTATCAGGCATGTTATTTATTACAACATGGTAGCTTTTCTAAAATCATTCTGTCTGAGATTTTCTGGCATTTAAGCAGTTCTGCTGAAGTACCTACTTGTCTATGAAGTTGTTGGCTAGTAAGTCTTCTTGAGTTTGTTTTGAAGCATTTAATTTATTGCCTTGAGAAAATGACATATGGAGTTAATGTTGTTAGAAGTTTCAGCTTGTGTTTTGTTGATGATTTGAGTTGCTTTTAAATCTGGATCTAAAAGCCTTTAAGTATGACATTGACATTCTGCCAATATTACGGTTTATAGAAAAAACTGTTGTAATGCCTTTGCTTATCTACACAACCTTCTAAGACAGGACAAAAGCACAAGACAGAGTGAAGCAACGTATGTTGCAAGGAAACAGACTGTCAGAGCGTGCCAAACACAACAGATAATTGTTTTCTGTCCCAGTGTAAGTATCTGTTCTTAAATAAGAGTAGCAAGAGTACGTTTCTGATAATGGGCAGTTACACTTACCCAGATTGTTAAAAGAATATCAGCAGACCACTGCTTCCTGCTATTTTTTAGATGTACTTTTGGTTGTGTGATGTAGTAGTGTTACATGCTTTTAAAGTAAGAAAGTGATGGTTTTATTGCCATACTGATCACAGTGCTCTGTGAGAGCAAGGGTCTGTGAGAGTGCTCTGTGAGTAAGTTAGTTTTTTAGAAATAGAATCTTCTAGAAAGAACAAGGTGTAAATGTGATGCAGAACCATTATATGTGGTCAGAGAACTTGAGAACTGAGGCTCCATCAGGCTTAGATCCTTAGCTGGAGAGATTTCATGCTGGTTTGTGATTAAGTTGGCTAGTATTTAGTAAACTGAAAATTAACCAGAAGTGAAAGCATTAAAGCTGTGATACTAGTTATGACAATTCATGGATGAATGCTTTGAGCTTGCACAGGTGGCATGTTGAGCTGTGGTCTGCTCCTTCATTTGATGGTTTCCCGTTAAGTCCCCCTGTTCTCTTTAGCTGGAAGAGTGGGATAAGCTGCATCCTCCTCTGGAGCTGTTTTTGTGTGGTGTAGTTGGTTTGAAGATTTGAGTGAGGACATAGGACTGAAAGGGCAGTTAGAAGAAAGTGTAGAGGAAAGTCGGATGTGTGGGAGACAGTGGGACTTCCTGTGTTGATTTTCCTGCTTGCTCAGCAGGGGTGATGGTGAGGCTCAAGACCTCCTACTGAAAGAACCTCTTGAGGAAAGCGTTTTCTCTATCTCAGATTGAAAACTTGTTTCATTTGGTGCCCCCGTGTGTTCTGTTTGTTGACAACTCACAAGCTTGTCAGTAGGCCTTTCTATTGAAGTAATATTGGTGTTTGTAGCATTAACCATATTTGCATAGTTAAGAGTAAACCATCATGTGTTATTTATTATGGCACAACAGTTACTGATAGCTGCATTTCAAATACTAAGTTTTGTGGCTTCACAAATAATCTGTGTGCCGTGGAAAGCTTGTATTAAGTAGTTAGTTATGTTGTGCTATCCTTGGTGCTTTAAAGTAATTTCTGGAGTGACCAGATTAATGAGAAGTATCACAGAAACATCTTGTAGTGGGTTAGATTAATTTTTGTAAATTCCTGTTGTGCTGATGTGGTAACTTCATTAGTTTAGAAAACTAGCTGTGAAATTCTGTCATGCCCCCACTGCCCCACAGGCTGCAAGTTCCCACCCCGGCATTTAACCATGGCTGTAGTTTTCCATTGAGGCTATTTTTCTGGGAACACCCTTGAAGCCAGATCATGAAAGTCAACAGAGTTAAACAAAATTGAAATTTTTGAAGGGCTGCAATCTGTGGAGGATGCGTGAGACAATGACCTGCAAGCCTGCTTTACAGAAATAACGAATCCTGGAATGTGGCCTAGATTCCCCGCTGTGTACTGACGGAGATGCTTATAGTATAGTTTTTTCATTTGTTCTAAGGCACTCGATGAAGTTACCCTTATTATGACTGCCCTATGTAAGAGGGGCATAGCTACAAGCCTCAGAAGGGTGTTACTTGTCTCCTCTATCCAGACAAGCACATATTTTAACTCCCAATCTGTGGAACTTGATACAGTAAGGTCTAGAAGTTTGTCTGGTTTAGAGGTAAGTGTTCCTCTGAATTGCAGTGTGCTCAGGGCATGTAAATTAGATGGATACAATAAAATACAACTCCTTGTACAGCAAAAAGAAACTAGTAGATGATAGAGGTTAGTGGGAATAAACAATCATGTAACTGCCTTTGTGAAGTCTCCTGTGGCGTTTGCCATTGGTCAGACAGCTGGCATATCTTGAATTAGGAGGAGTGCTGCTATGTTCTACAAGGAGGCTTTTCAAATAGTATTAGCTTTCTTTTTTGTCTATGACCATTTCAGGCCACTATGCATTGGTCTACTACACTATTTACTGTGTCTGTCACCCTGTCAACATTTCAGTTGAAAGGCAGTTTATTTTCTGTGGGAAGTAATGCATCTCCTGCTTCCTCTGCTCTGTCTCCTTAAGTGGCATCAGTAGTTTTTGTTGACAGTAATAGATGATCTAATACCGAACGTGATCCAGCTAAAGAGTTGATAGTTCTTTAAACATCTCCAAGACTTTAAATTCTTTTCTAAGGTTTTGTTTTAAATGTTTGTCTCAAGTTCATATTTGGGCTTGTAGAAATGACAGTTACTTAGAAATGATGTAACAAAAAACAAGAAATTGGGCAATTATTTACTCTCAACAGGAGTGTATTTCACCACTAAAAACAAATCAAATGTTTTTTCAAATAGCTGATGGACTTTGGCTGTGGAGTGAACTGTAGCTGCTATGGAAAATTCCACGAAAAGGTGTAAAATGATGAGTGAAAAATGTCAAGGGTGGTATTTGTTTAATGTGATTTTATTCATACATTTATATCCAAAAATGTCTTTTTAGACCATGTGGGAGTTGTACTGTTGAGTCATGTTAGCCTTTTCCTTTTTCACATTTACTCCATTTTGTTTGTACTTCCCAGAGCTATTTTATTTTTCTCATTTTATTTTACCCTGCTGGTTTGTTCTTTCTTGGCTTTATTTTTAATTAGTTAAACATAAGTGGCCTTTGACATAGCAAAGATTATGAAAACAGTGGGACATTGGTTACTGCTTTGAAAGAGTAAGGCAAATATTTTTGTGTGTTCTCCTTTGTCTGTTACCTCTCTCCTGGGGTTGTATTGTCAGTGAGTGAAGTAAAAGAACCACTTAAAGGGGAGAAAGGGAGTTGGTTTAGAGTCTTGCTTAGTTTTCTGTGTATTATGGCTAGAGATCCCAATAAATCTTAGTTTTGCAAAGCTATGAATGCAGAGTGAGAGCCTCAAGTTTACACCATAAAACATTATGACAGACCAGACCTGGTAGGGAAATGAAATTTTAATTTTAAGCATGCAGGTTAACAGCCAAGGATTTGGAGCCAGCATCTAATCATGCTTAGATAGAAGATCTATACTTGTGTTGTCCTCTTAGAGAAAGCCGTTTGGGAATTAACCATTGTTAGCTGTCACAGGGGAGAAATATTAAACGCCTTGTGACTTGCATAAAGGGATCTTTCCAGGTTGCCAGAGAGGTTTTAGCTGGCAACACTCAAGGCCAGGTTGGATGTGGCTCTGAGCAACCTGGACTAGTGGAAGGAGTCCCTGCTTATTGCAGGGTGTGTGGAGTGGTAGTGGTGGTGATGGAACTGGATGACCTTTAAAGGTCCCTTCCAACCCAGACCGTTCTATGATCTTTTGAATTCTGACTGATGAAACTGAATAGGTCTGTTTGAGTTATCTAAAGACTAGTTATCTTTATCCCAGCAGTAGATCCCTCATCTCTGAGAGGTATTACAATTTAATCATAATTCATGGCCTTCCACAGGTTGAATATAATGCAGTATAATTTGCAAAAGACTGGAAATGAGCATGTTTCCCAGAAAATAACAGGATTCACACCTGTATATGTGAAAGTGTACAGGAAATGTACAGCTGATTTAAGTGGTTTTCACTCATGGTCATCATTAAATACTAATCTGCTTTGTACTCAATCACAGTAGTCATACATGTTAATGTGGACCCTGCTCTCTGGGGCTTCAGAAATCAAGGTGGGGATTGGAGTTCTACTTTCCTGAAGGCCTTCAAGTGCCAATGAATGAATAAATCCTCAGTTTCCTGCATCTAGTCATCAGCTTAAGTTTGAAAAGCAGCAGTCTGTTGCCCTCCTACTGTAGGTAAAAGTTAGGTGGTGGTAGCGACACACTCCATGTTCAGCTCTGTGGAAATACTTGTATTTGTATAAAACATCCTCCATGAAAGATGGCTGGTAAGAGAAGCACTGATTCAACTGTAACAAAGGCACTATGAAGTTTCCCTTGTTGTAGAAGAAGAGTTCTTAAGAAATACCAACCTTTCAGCTGTTTAAAAAATTTCAGAATGTAAAACTCCATACTTTGAAGATTACAGTGATAACAAAGGAAATACAGTTAGTAGGAAATGATATTATCTTTTTTTTTTTTTTTTTAGCATTGACCAACTACAATTACTGACATCCTCTTTAATGTATTACAAGGCACATGACAATGCAGGCTGTGAAGACTGTAAACAAGGATTCAGAGATAATGAGCTTCTTTACCAGCTCTGTTTATTCCGAGCCTTTATCTGATTTACATACTTGGATTTCAGTATTTCAGCAGATGAGTGCTTTGCTTCTGCTTTACAACTAGTAGCAGGTGAAAAGTTCCAGTTTATCTTACTGAACTGGCAGAGGAAGCCCCTGTTTAGTCTTTGTGTAGAAATGTGATCAGTTCTTGCCCTAAACCTTTTTTGGTTAAAAGAGAGAAGGTGTGTGAAGCTCAGGGGAAGGAAGGCTAAAAAGACTGTTCCTGAGAACAATGCTTATCATCCAAACTTGACAAACACAAGGAAGAGACACAGATAAATAGCTGGAGTACAGAAAGGAATACACAGTTACTATGTGTAACTATGATCCAAGCTCCAAAATCTGTTATTTCTGCTCAGTGTTTTATTGACTTCTGGAGTAAGTGAACTCTGAAATGATCAGGAGCATCACTAATTTTCAGTCTAAATGTGGGCCTGGAAACATGGTGTTAGAGCAGTGGAAAAGCATAATTTAAAATAGCATAGTAAAAGTTCTGTGGCTCTGGTGTCTGTACTTTCTTTGCATGATGGTTGACACAGATATTGGTAAGAAAGCTGGAATCCCTTTTTGAATAACTCAGTGACATGCAGAAGTGATAATATTTCTTCTGTACTGAGGGAAGTAGGTTTGTATGGTTATCTAGTTTTGGATGCCCAAATACGTAGCTCATTGGAATAAAGCAGGCAAATGTACCATATGCATTTTTAATGGTTCACTCTAATGCTTTTGTTTATTGTTACCAGGATTTTTTTCTACATTTTCATGTAAAACACAATCTGGCCCTTGTTTGTTTTAAACAGTAATATTTTCTCCATTATTCTCCAGCTTAGTTTTGTTATAATCGGAGTTTAAAGGCGATTGAAATGTCATCTTTGTAGACAGAAGCAAATACTGATTACTGTCCAGAGGTTTGACTTAAGCATTACAGAAATGAAGGTAAAGATAGAGGCAGTGGGGGAGTTGTCAGAACAATTAAAGTGGTAGAGAGAGTTTGGAAGTGGCACTGGAAAGAGGAGTGCAATCTGTAGCATTTAACTGTAACTTAACCACACATGAAGTCACTGCTTTCAAGATGATCTTAGAGCTGCTCCTCTGCTGAATTTAGTCACTCCTGGAAATGAAATTTCTGGCATCATTTGTTACAGTGCAGAAATGGGAGAAACTAAGAAATGAAACTGGTGCTGAGGATTAATGTGAAGCAGGAAAATCTTCCAGTGCCTCTGTTTAGTAGTGTTCACCCAGTGTGGGGCATCACATTCTTACTTCTGGAAGATTTATTTTCATTTGTGCAGGAAGCCCTTCTTTCAGGGAGTGCTAGACTACTACCAGTTTGGCATTAGTCATGCACAGTTGTAATTCTGCACTTCAGAAATGATGTGCTCTAGACAGAAAAGGAAGTCAAGCAATGATACTGTAAGAAAAGCTACTATAAGGGCTTTACCTTGTGGCAGCCTATATTCTACCTACCATAAAAGGGGAAATGAAATAATCTGTATTTGGAACACTTATGCTTGGATTAAATTGTAAGTTATGTTGTCTTGAATGAACAGATGGAAATTAAAAAGAAACTCCACAAATATGAAGTTTTAAAAAGTGGACAGTGCCTTTTAAATTACAAAGGGCTTCTGCAATAGTGGTGGAAATATAAAATAGTTGACATTTAAAAAGTCAATAATTTCAGCATTTACCACAGAGTTCTGACATTTTAATAGTGACCATTGGAGCTTTTGTTTTAAATGCCTCAAATTCTTCTAGGAATTTGTTGGCAATCTGGTCACCTTTGAAAAGTGGCATCCTCTTTTGTATCTACAGCTACTGGGGAAACAGAGCTCTTAATTTTGATGGTTACATTCAGTGAAATGAGGTCAGCTGTATAAAGATAGGCACTTATTTCCTACTGCTTATGTTTGCATTTTGCTCTGGGCAGTAAGAAAACTCAGCAAGAGGTAAATTTTTTTTTTTTCTTTCCTCCCCGCACCGAAAATGTGATGTATATTAAAATATTTCTTTAGTAGTAATAAATAAGTAGGCTGGACCATGGGAGATCTTATTCCTCCCTGAATCTGCCTGGTTTTTGCAACTCCCTTCCCTCTCTGTACCTTAGTTTTCAAGGTTTATGAAGTCAAATGATAATGATCTTTCTTTTAAAAAGCATATTAAAGTTAGTGTTAGGAAGAAATTAATTTTCAAGGCATTTGTGGAGACTATAGAGGCTTCTCAAATGATTTTAGATAATGACAGCTGTGGTTTCCTTATTGAGAACTTGATCTATACTCTGTTATTAAGTGTTTTATTACCACTAATGAAGGGCTTACACTGAACGTTTTTCTTATTATAATATTGAATGTTAATGACACTGAACTAACATTTCTGTCAGAAAGGTACCGGGAAAACCAACATACCTAAACAAATAATTCAGTACCATTCTCACTTCCATTGCATATGCTTGTTTCACATATACTGCTAATACAGTTTCTGAAGTGTCCTTGCATCTTACGGACACCAAAGTACCCATTTTAGCCTAACAAAGTAAAATGCCTGGTGTGAGGATCCGTTCCACAAAGTTTCATATCTATACCATGTGCACAGTAAAAGGAATTCCCATCCCCAGTTTCATATGGAGGAGTGAAGCAAAGTTCAAGGGAATGCCTTTTTGCTGAAGAAAACTGCATCATGGCTTGCCAAAGTATACTTATCTACATGAAACTTTGCTGGGTTGAAACTTTTTCTGTAGAATGAGGAATTCCTGTGAGTGTATAGTATATTTTGGTTCTTGCTAGTCTTGGCTTTCTTCATCAAAGAAACATCATAAGCTATGCATAAACCGTTACTGCTAGTTATAAAAACACTTTGTGTGACCCTATACCATAGTGTTGAACTGTAATCAGATTGCCTGTTAGGTTTGAATCCGAACATTTAGCATTGCAGCTGAACAAAAGCTGATAAAGGCAACTCTGACTCTTTTTTAAAAGTACCTATTTGGTTAAAGTTCATTGATGTAGAAACAGTCTGACACCACCCCCCCCATTAAATTCCTCTGTAATTTCTAAAATGTTATGTTGAAGTGGATTTTTGGTTGGTTGGTTGGTTGTTTTTTTTTCTTAAGTGTGATTTTTAATGAGATTTTACCTATTTTGTTATAATTTAGATTTTTTTTCGGAGCCTGATAAGGCTTTGGGAATCCTGACTGTGACACTACCACACTAACTGCTTTGCTTCACTTAAGGCGAATGTGTGGTGGGGATCTTATGGCTTCTGTACCTCCAGAGATGACTCTAAGATTCTTTAACTGTGTGCAAATGGTGGGTTTATATTGGATCTTGCAGTATCTCAGTCTTCAGAATGAAATCCCCCATGGTATATAAGTTGAGATTCTTTTCCCTTTGAGCTGAACATTATTTAACAAAGGGCCTGTTTAAGCCATCTCTTAATTCCATGAGTGAAAGGATTTATAATGATATATATTCTCTGGCATATTAGTTCATTGCGTATCTTAAATATTGCACCAGAAACTTGAATTGAAAGGTGTGTGAATGATGGAAATAAACATAACGTTTCAATTTTAATGTCAAATGATGTTAGGAAAAGAAGGACAGCAGCTGGTGGTCTGTTTTCCCACTCAGACTCAATAGAAGCACTTGTAACCCAAAATGTCGAACCAGTCACTTGATTAAAGAAAATCTAAATTTATTCAGCACAATGGAAGAGTCCTTCGGTCTCTCTTATGCTGCTCCCACATAGAGGAGCTGCTAAGGGAAATGAAAGAAACGTACTTCGGAATACTGGGTTAGTCTGTGCAATACCACCCCTTTGTTTTGAGGTCTTTGTAAGAGACCGTTAGGAGGATCTATGTAAGTGATGCATGAGAACAGAAGATGACTCTGATTTGGTGATCAGAATGTGAGGCAGCTCTTTGTGAGTGGAATCAGTGGAAGGGATCAGAAGCAAATCTTGACATCCAAACTATAGTTCCTTTGGAAGAGAAGGCGATCTGGGTGTGTACCTTCTCTCCCCTTCCATACAACAATAAGCACTATGGCCTCTGCCTCTGAAATAATCTGAAAAATCTACAGATGCCCCAGTGTTCTGGAGCCATGTTGTAGTTCTGTTTGAAATGATGCATATCTGGCCATAGGATCACTGAAGTGAAAGCTATGTAACTTTGTGTCTTCTTCTGGCAAACTCAATTAATTTGTCTCTTTCTTAAAGCTTAAAAAAGTGTAGCATGCCTTTTTGCACAGCTGCAGAGAAGAGCTGGCAGAGACACTCATTCATGAGTGAGGGACAATCTCTGTGTGTAGAATGTCATGGGAGGAAGGTCATTCAGGCCTCTTGCACAAAGAAAGAGCTGTAACTGAATGTCTGCTTTATACTGTTTCTCCCTTGATACAACTATCTCTCACCTTTCCAAACTGGAAGCCAACGCAGCTGTGCTGCACTGTAGACTAGAGTGCCCTCAGCTATAAGGGGAACAGATACAGATGGAGATGAATAACTTCTGTGGAACACACTTTTGCACACACTGATTAATTGTACTGTGTCAGTGGCCTTCAAATGCTGCTGGAGACGCTGTGGTGCCTGCAGGTTTTCCCAGCAGCTTTAGTCTTTTTGTGTCATGGAAAGATTAATGCTGTGAGACACATGACATAAGGGTATAAGCTGACCTCATATGCCCTGTGATGACTTTTGGAATTGGTAGATAAGGTTGTTTTCTCTTGTTTTTAATGGGCTATTATCTTCCTGCAGGATCCTGCAAATAGTGCAGTGACTTCTCAGTAATGCACAGGGGCTAAAAAGTTGTCCTTTTGTGGTCATCTCTTAGATGTGATAGGGTTTTCAGTAAGGATTTAGTGTTGGAAGATTATTGTCACTGCTTCAGTGGATTGCAGGCAAGTTTATTTTCTTTGTCTTTGGTTATGAAATCTAGAATGAGCAAAAAACTACGCAAAGTTGCTGATGACATTAACACCTACGTGACCTACTAATGACAACAAAAAAGGAGTGTCGGCCTATTCCTCCAGCCAGAAAGAAGTGCATACAGCAGCTGTAATGGATTCTTCTTGCTCTTATTTTCAGAAAGCCTGATCCAGACCAAACCCTCCAGAGCCAGAGCCAAAACCAAAGCTTTGGAGGTTTGAATGTTCATCCTTGACTAGAAGACAAGGAGGAAGTGGCTTTATCTTTGGAAGCCCTCAGGGTAAACTAATGAAACCCTTCTACAGGTGACACACTATCAATAGTTTTGTCTGCTTCCCTCTGTTTCCTTTTGAGGTGGTGTTTTTAGAGATGCTTAAGTGGATTCTTTAAGAATAAGGACTCGGAAAAGGGTATATTTTCTGGGAGCTTTATTTACTGACCTTCAATACAAATACATAGCCTCCCTTTTGTTTTTTAGAGTTTGGATAACTAGTCACAGATCTTACCATGTTTTAAACTGTCCTGCTATGGCTTTCCCCAGCAGAAGTGTTTATAGTCAGTAAATGACAGTATCAATTACTTTTTTGTTGTTGTTGTTGTTTTCCAGAAGGTGAAACTTCCAGTTATGGCTCTAATTGCTATATAGGATGGAGCAATTTCTGTTTATAAAGAAGCTCAAAAACTGAGGAAAGTTTGAATATCAGGGACTGAGTTTTGAAGAGTAGTTTTCATTTCTGTCTTATTTAAACCTGTATCTTTTTGAATTATTCATTATTTTGACTTTAGTTTGAACAAAATCAGCTTGAGTAGCAAGGTTTTAGCTTAGTTTTATGTGCATTTTTTGTAGCCACCATTTTCCTTTGACGTAAAAATGCTTCTTTCCATATTAAAAGGAGGATGTAAAAACAAATAAGGCTTTTTCATTCAATAAAATACTACGAAAGATTTGAAGGATATGGATTTTTGTCCGTCTTTAAATGTCATGTGTCTTTGCAAATCTTGTGACATGACTTGATTAGATTTTGCTTGTCTTTACGGAGATAATGTTCTAAGTTCTTTGCAGAACTAAATCGTGTATTTGTGTGACTGGTGCCGTGGCTCCTTTTCCCGATAGCAACAGTATATGAGAAATTGTCTGATATATAACATACACATCTAGTTGTGAAGACTTCAGAATGTTGGAAAATTTCTGTAATAAAGTCTCTGAAATCTGAAAAGCTTTCCTTATTTGCTGATGTCCTGTCACAGCTGTCTTCTGCAAAGTATGCCGACAGTTGTCTGGCATTTGCCCTGGTTGTGAATAGATGTGTAGCAAAGCAAAGGGAGTGGACAATGACTTAGCAATCCAGCCTTTGGTTCTCCCTTGCTTTCCAGACTCAGCTGTCCTGGGCATTTCTAATAGTGGAAGAGGGAAAATAAAAAGTAAGATGAGATGAATCATAACTGTTAGTTTAGTTCCCACTCTCCCATTTCATCTATTGTGGCTGCTGTTTCCTCACCTGTATGAATGACTAGTGTCCTACCCTCATGATGTAAGTGGTTTTATTAGTTGAGTGAACAGGCAGCAAAGTTGTGACCTGCCTGGTAGTAAATACAACTTTCTTTTGAAGTTGCATGTTCTTTCTGTAAGCATTTTATCTGGAGTCCTGCAGGAATCTCTAATATTTCTGCATTGGCTGAAATGTACCTGTTTCTCTAATAGCTGTAAAATAGACCAAACTGAAAGCTTTGCTACTTGACTGAGCTCCTGACTTGGATGTGAGTGCATGCATTACTTAATAATGTATAATAATAAAAATACCTTAACTGGACTGAGTCAAACCAAATTAAGCTTTTGAGGTGATGGTAAAATGGCTTACCGGTGCTTTTGGCATTTGCTTCTCACTTGCATTATGAGGGGGGATGGGCTTTCCTTTGAGTAGAATGATCTTAGTCTAGGCTCATTTTCCTGAAGATGCCATGTTTCCAACCTAATAATGATGTCAGCAATGCTGGGCAGAGGTAGGCTTCTGAATAAGCCACCAGGAGAAAGACATTGAGCCTTGGGCGACATGGTCTAGGGTGAGGTGTCCCTGCCCATGGCAGGGGATTGGAACTAGCTGATCTTAAGGTTCTTTCCAACCCAAACCACTTTATTATTCTATGACAATAATCTTACATGTAAACCAGTATGTAGGGGATCAGCAGTGTTGACAAAGAGAAGGCATAGTGAAGAACTGGAAGCTAGGAATTAAAGATTTGAAACACTTTGTGTGTCATACATGTGTATATATATACAATTATCTGCTGAATTGCAAGGGGCATTTAAAGTCAGTTTAGTGTAAAATTTATTTGAGTTCTGGGGATCATACTTTTTTTTCAGCAGCTTTGATAATGGAGCTTGTCAAGATATATTCTGAGGTCTCTCATTTAGGCCAGGAGAGTAGTTGCTACAGTTTAAGTGAAGGCACAGCTTGTTATTGACCCAGTCCTCCTGTTCAGCTCTGCGCTAGCAGATAAGCTTTATCAGGAATTGAGAGCCACAGTATAACCGAAAGGCAAATTCATCCCCAAGGTAGCTCCATTGGAGTCAGTGGATTACAACAGCCCACAGGAATATTCAGCACCAAATTAATTTCTATGTAACTAGTAAGTTTTATTAAAGAAGTAGATTAATGGGACTTAGTTTTTATATCTCAATGGCTAGTGTCTTCTTCTCAGACCTGTTGACTTAAGCAGGAGCTGCCATTCCGGTCAATACTAAGTAATATGTCTCTATGGCAACTTTCAGTACAAGACTGATTTATTTGTACACACACACATTTTGTACCTCATTTATGATTGAAGGGGTATGTCTGAATCAATACAAACATAAAGATTTGTAGTTCTAGCTTTTAAATAAATCAAACTCTACCCTGATTCAGGCCCACCAAGGGAAAATACTAAGTAATTGAGACTTGTGCACAGAACAGCAAACTATGATGTGCTTGCTGTAGAAATGTTAGATCTGAATGGGGTGATATACACTGATCCTTTACTGAACATTATAAGTTCAGAGGCTTCAAGCTGTGTGTAGTCTGCTCCTTTTTAATATTTGGAATTTGAGGAGCAATTCTCAAGCTGAACCAGTCACAGGTGGAATTTGTAAATATCGGCCCCTCTGGCTTTCTAAAAGTATTACTTGTTAGTCATAATTACTATTTTTCATTGTTGTTAAAGTGTGTGAAGTTATAAGCTTGTTCCACATGAAAAATAGATAGTATAAAACCGAATTACTTCTAAGTTTTTCCTAGAGTCCAAAATGCATATTTCGTATCTATCTATATATCTGCATTTTATACAATTACAGTCATGTTAAGCCTGCTTTTTAATGTATTCCACTGCATCTGAGTGAGTCTGATCTTTATATAAGTTGATTAGGCCTAAAACTGCTTTAGGTTTTACTTGTATAACCCTGGACATAGCTGCTCTTTTCCGCGGTTGAGCTGAAGGTAGAAATAGGCTCTGTAAGTTGAATAGCCTTGCAATGGGGGAAAAAATTAGCAAACTTACTGTAAATTAATCTATTTGCAAATGTGTGGAAAATGCTAATGTTTATCACCTTTCATTGTATGTGAGAGCAAAACAGTATTACCCAGGAAGAAGTTTGCAACTGAAATGCATCGAGAATAGCAGCTAATAGTGTATTAAGCAGAAAAAATAAGAAATTGTATTAAATTCACTGTCTTTCCTTTGCAGGGTTCATAGAACTTCTATGAATAAGCTTATTTCTGTGAGGGGAGTTGAACACCATAGCATTCACTTTATAGGGGGAAGAATAAGGCATGGCAGGGTTACCTAAACCAATGCCATGAGTGTGAAAGTACCTTCAGGTAGTATTATGGACCTTGGTGATGTGCATTTAAAATTGCATAAAACTTATTCCACATTAAGAAAAAAGTAGTATTTGTACTGTTAGGTATTTGTATTTTATCTAACACCAAATTTTGATATGGGTGGGATATGCTAGAAGGAAGTGCTTCCTGAGGCTAAAAGTACTTAGTTGTTATTGCTAAAGAGCTCTCCTCTGCCTCTAGATATTGTTGTCTAAAGAGTTTTTGTAATAAAAAGCCCCAGTAGGTCACGTCAGGCTTGTTTATTATCATTACTTCTAAAAGTTCTTTGGTGTTATTTTTATGAAAGCCAAGTAGTGTCGCAAAAAAGCTGTGGAGCCCTATGATGCTAAGAAACCCTGATAATGAGTCAGCCTGAAATAATTTGTAACAGAAAACAATTGCTCTGTTTTCCAAATATGTGAAAACTATTAGCAGTTGCTATGTGAGTTCATTTGGCATTTAATTGGATGGTATTTGTCTGTGAGCCAGAAAATATATAGAGTGGGCTTTGTTTATTGTCATGTATGCACCAAAAGAGCATGCACGTCGGCTTTCCCCAAGGATAAATGCCAACTTCTCCAGCAATGATTTCTCATTTGGGAACCCAACTCTGTGGTGGAACTTCACCTTGTTAAAAATTTTGCTGCATGGGAAATGACATGTGACCTGGCTTACTTATAGCTGGCAAGACATGGTAAATAGGATGTATGAGTTAGAGTATTGTGTTATTTTTGCCATGTGGATATGTTTCTTGGGCATCTGTGGCATGGAGTGTTGTAGGAGGCAGAAGTCATGACTGTGTACGTTGCACACCAGTATAAAGCAATATATGTGTGTTGTCAGACTAGCTTTAATAGCAGTCCTGAAGTTCCTGCCTTTCCTCCTGGTCTAGCCATGTCAGTTATACCCCACAAGAGCTTGTGGTGCTGACTGATTTCAAAGACAGGATTACTGCTAGTGCTCCTTTTTGGGGCTGTAAAACCATTCTGCAGCTCAACACAGCCCTTGGTAGCTTGGTTATCCTCAAGTCTGCATAGAAGTTTTATTTATGCAGAAGGCAGTGGTCATTTTGTTTTACAGGTTATAGCTTTTCTTGTGCTTCAGATTTGCTTGCCAGATCAGAGCTTTGAAATTCTTTGCCCATGTATAGCAGGAGTACAGTTTCTTTTTGTGTTTCTAAACCCTTTAAACATTTTAATCTAGTGACTTGGGAACAATTAATAATGTTTTGGTAATTCATTTTGATAGATACCTGACAAGTGCTATTTAAAGGGATTGTATTGCATAGCCCATAGTAAACCTTATTCATAAATGGCTGAAGCTTTTTTCTTAGAGAATACAGTCTAATATTTCTAAGACTGGGGAAGAAAAGCTTCCTTCTAGAATTCTAACAATGCTGTTCCAGATTAAAAAAAAGAAAAAAAAAATATTAAAAATCATTCCAGCAACAACTAATGAAAACATTTCATTTGCTCATTACCTCAATTATATGTCAGTAACCTGATGACTGTGTAATCCTGGACACATTTTTCTGGGAGTTTTTATATGGTTTTCCTTTGTTTTGAGTGTGTTCATGAGAGGAGTCCTTTTTTTTTTTTTTGTTGGAGTAAAAGGCAGTGTCATGTCACTTTCAGAAAAAAGTAAGATAGGGTGTGTGATTCCTTAAAAATATTTGGAAAACATTTTCACATATTCATCTACCAAGGCCTGTAGTGTGGTTGTCATAAACATGGCATAAACTTCAGGAGTTGTTTGACTACCTCAACTGACAAGCTAACACTGCAAGCCTGGTAACTATTTTAAAATAGTACAGAATGCAAGATACAGCCATATTTAGCATGAAATTATAGGAGTAACTCTGGCCTCAGATTAAATGGAGAGAAATTAATTTGCTATGTTCTTGAATTGATGTATTTTCCCCATATTTATGTAAAATATGCATTTTATAATTTGTAAGATTTAAACAAAACAGCTGATCTAAACAGAAAAAAGCCTCAAGAAATGTAGAGTTAATAGAAAAGCATAATCACCGTGAACTGTTGGAAGCTCTGCTCATTCATCTGCTTTGTATATTAGGCTGCAAAACACAGCTGTCAAGCTGTTAGTGACTCACAAAACTACCCCTCAGCCCTCCTTTTACTGTTCAAAATTCTTTGTCATTATATTTTTCTGCATTTTTATCTTTTATTCTTCAAAATAGTTAATTCAAATGTATGTTTATTTACCTGTATCACTTAGAAGTACTTGTGTTCTCAGTCTGTCCACATCTGCAAACAGTGCCTGTCTACACCTCCAGCTTTTTCAAGAGAGTTGATGCTGGGGAGAGTAAAATTTGATGGGTCAGTTAAGATGCTATTCCATATAAAATGTGACCTACCCTAGTGCAACTAAGACTCATAATTAAAGTGTTTAGCCGATGAAGAGCAAAGACAGAGTCCAGAAAGCAATTCAGCCTATTAAAGAGCTGAATCTTTAATGCTGTCTGCTGATGTCTTTTTCTACTGACTGTAGAGGAAGTCTTAAATGTGTATATATTAGCATTTAAATTCAGAAGAGGACTGTGCTTTTAACACAAATTTCCTATTTGTGTCTCCACAGGTTTTTGCTTGCATGGAGCTGTCTGGGAGCAGTCTTCAGTGCACCCTACCTTTTGCAGTGGTGTATGCAGAAGGTTATGATCACACTGTTTTCAGTAACGTTTGATATCTGCCTTTTGCTATGACTTTAGTAGAAGAAGGCAGTGTGGTTGTCTAAGCTTGTAACTGCACTTTTACCAAGGTGCACAGTTTTGTGGTCCTAAATTGTTCTGTAGGAGTTTAACAAATGCTATTGGTAGAGTGGGAATTAGCCCCTCAGGAGTGCCTTCCAATCTTTGTGTAAAAAATCTTTCATATTTACTTAGGTTTGCCAGCTCAGAATTTCATATTGAATTCCAATGGATACTTGTGCAAGGTGTTCCCCTGTATGTCTTCTGCCCTACAGTTTAGTTGTTTCTGTGAGCATTTCAAAGGAGATGATTGGCTTTTTGGGGAATGACCAAGCCTGAGAATGTTCTGCAGATCTTCAGGCTGCCTTTTGCTAGACAGAAATGGGTATGTTCACTCAGTTGAATCTGGGTATATTTCTTTCATATTTTATGAAAGTATTACTGCTGTGGAAATTTTTGGAAATAAAAAGCCACATCTCCAGGGATTATGCTAACTATGGTCAGTGGATTTGAGTTTATGGTTTATTATAGTCAGGTCTAATATAAGAATTTTTTCTTAGAGTAAACATGCATCAATCTAGTTGCCACTGGTTGGGCACACAAAGTACACAAACAAGAAATAAGGAGTAATCTATAACTCTGCATACTTGAATCGTAATAGGGACAGGATTGGAATGAAGTGTTTTCCGAGATTTGGAGAAAGCTGGAACAGCAGCTGAGAGGGGTTTTTTTTGGTTCTTTTTTCGTGGGAGTCCTCTCATAGAGAAGCTTTCTATAAATCAGCACATTTCAATGCTTGACATCAGGCTATTCTGTCATATTTTGTATGTTGTATGAGTATGTAAAAGTTTTATTGGTGATAATTATATATAGAAAAAAGCACACTGAGGAACTTTAGCTTCAGAAATTAATTTGTTTTCTGGGATATGTCTTAACTACCTTAACTCTGGGATGGTATTTCACATTCAGTGTTTATAAATCATGGAATGAACTTTTATGGAAGCTTTATACGAGAAACAAAATAGTGTACTTGCACATACTTTTTCCTTCTGGAAGGTGTTTGACAAGATTTTAATCAAGCTAGAAGACATTCAAATAAGATCAGATGCAAGGTTTTGAGAAAGGTAGCTTTTAGATCAGGAACCAGACAGATTAATGTTTTGTGAATTAGATTAGAGCTGAAGTTGTCTGAATGAGTTTGATACCAGACAGCTAACCAAAATTTTTTTTCTTCTTGAATTGGATTAAACTGTTGTAGTCACAGCAATTATGCTATGGCAGTTTACCGACTTTTATTATTTAAATAAATTTTAAGGAATTTGTAAGTTTGACCTTTTGTAACATCAGATAGCAGCAGGAGCTTAGAAGGAAACCAACATGCTAAAGAACTGTTGAAAAGCCAGATTTTCTCAAGCATACACTCATTATTGAAGGTGAAATATATTAAAACTGCAGAAGATCTTTGAAACCTTTCAAATAATTCTGAGGGATATTTTTCTCGTTTTTTAGTGTTTAGTTCAGATGAGTTTTTCTTTAATGGTATGCTGGAAATGAAGCCTTTGAGATTAAGAAATACTGGGTGGTAATTGCTAATCGTGGAATCATAGAATGGTTAAGGTTGGAAAGG
>NW_009934131.1:7055-24047 GCF_000696875.1 Nestor notabilis | reverse complement strand
GGCTGGGCTTAAACCACGACAGTTTCTTTCTTTCTTTCTTTTGGGGGAGAGTTTTTTTCTTTGGGGGGAGTGTTTACCAGGAATTTCAGTTTTGATGGGTTTTTTGTTTGTGTATCTGTGTTGTTTGTATTTTTTGGGTTTTTTTTTTAACAAAAACACTGCTACAGAGATCTAGATTCTTCATTTTTTTAGTGGCACCTCATGTAAAGATTTTTGAAGGATGTTGCTGTGTTCCTCAGTTCATGAAATCTCTTTGGCAGCCATATGAGCATTGCAACTGCAAATGAAGTCAATGGGAACTTCATCAAGGAAATGTCTACTTTGATAATAATCAATTATAATTCTGCTATTAAAAAGTAAACTAATCTCAGTTTGGGAATTCAAAATGGAGTATTTTTGATTTTTTTGTCTTAATGAATTTTGAACCCACTACCTCTTGTCCTACCACTACAGCCCCCAACAAAGATTCCCTCTCCAATATCCTTATAGGCCACCTTCATATATTGGAAGGCTGCTATGAGGTCTCCACACAGTCTTCTCCAGGCTGAATAGCCCCAACTTCCTCAACTTGTCTTCATACAGGACGTGCTCCAGCCCCTGATCATCCTCGTGACCATCCTCTGGACTTGCTCCAACAGCTCCACGTTCTTCTTATGTTGAGGACATCAGAAATGCACACAGTACTGAGATCTCATGAAAGCAGAGTAGAGGGGCAGGATCACCTCCTTTGACCTGCTGGTCATGCTTCTTTTGATGCAGCCCAGTATACAATTGGCTTTCTGGGCTGCAAGCTCACACTACCAGCTCATATTCAGTTCTTGTTGACCAACAGAATGTCAACTAACAGAATCTTCTCATAATGAGAAGTTTAATTTAATTTCCCCATTTCTTACATTCTGTCACAGAAAGAATTAAATGTTGAGCCATTTTCTCCCCTCATTCAAATATGTGTCAGGAAAATGAGATATCACAATTTTAAATGACTCATTTATTGAAAAAGTCCTCTTTGACCTCTTCAAGCTGAGTATTTAATTGGACAGCAATTTCATTCCTTCTTTTGTTTATAACTCTACTGACTTACCAAGAATGTCTGGCATTTATCAGAACACAGCATCACCAGGTCAAAGTGAAAATATATTATGAATTATAATTCTATGTTAATCTTTTAAAGAAATTACAACTTTAATAATTAAGCATGTTTATGGTAAAATAAGGCCTGCTATATTTCCAAAAGCAATTTAATAGAATGAAATTGCAGAAATCTTCAGAAAACTAGAAAAAAAATAAACATCTGGAAACTGTATCAATATCCAGAAGTATTAAAACTAAAAAAGTTTTTAAATCCAAGCAGAAATTTATGTCACTATATATACAAGTGTCTTATCTGGTGAGGTTAAGACATTCACCAGGTGGAAAAGGAAAGTAATATTTGAGATCCTGTATATTCAACTTTTATCTTAGATTGGGTAAACTAAAAATAGAGAAATTAATTTGCCCATCAATATTGTAGATCATAAAATTGTGGGGTGGAAAGTGCACCAGTGCAAGCAAATATATTTCTCTGACTAAATATGTGCTCAGATTGCTAGCTCTAGTACAAGAAATGTATAGAGTTGAATAGGAGAAGATGCAAAAGTTAAAATGCTGTTAATAATCTCAATATTGCCACAGCTATACTTTTATTCCTACAAAAGTTCTTTATCTGAAAACCTGTTTAAGAGGGAGAGCAGAAACTAACAGTCCAAGGAGAAGGGTTTAAAAAGATGACTTAATGTATCCTCCTTGTTTGTAATTTTGTAGCCCATGGCAGGATCCACTACTGGCCCCTTTGGAACTCCACTCCTGATGAGCTGCCAGTTTGACTTTAAGCTATTAACCACCACTCCCTGAGCTTGACAATTCAGCCAAATACCCACCCATCTTGTGGTCCATCTGTCCAGTTCAGATCTTATCAGGTTGTCAGTGAGGAGAATGTCATGGGAGACTGTGTCAAAAGCCTTTCTAAAATCATGGCAAATGACATCCTCTGCTCTGATCAAATTGTTTCCTCACAAAAGCAAACAGATTGGTCAAGTGGGACCTACCCTTAATAAATTGATATTGGCTTTTTCCACTGACTTTCTTGTCCTTCATGTATTTCTGCATGCACCTATTCTTTCTTTTATAATTCAGAGCATAATAACTTTTCCAGATGTTGATCTCTCCTGGCTTCTTTGTATTATTCTGGTATTTTTTTGCACATATGAAAGGGATTAATAAGGTTAATTTTGCCATAGAAGGTATCTAGAGTTTCTGAATTCTCTAACTTCAAAACAAAAGCCCCTTTAAAGTTATAAATTAATAGAATATATTAACCTTCTAGACTGTAGTAAAATATATTAACTTGCTGGTTTATTACGATTGTATTTAGTAAATCGACAATTTACATTAGTATGAATAAATCTGAAAAGAAATTTTGGCTATTTTAGCTTTTGAAAATGATGGACAATATAAGAATTCTTATAAAAAGAATCCCTTTACCATAACATACTTCCAGATATTTACTGCAAGTCAGGTTTTAAAGAAATATTGAAAGCTGTTTGCAAGAAATACGTCTTTTGTACTTCTATTCTGAAAGAATTTATCAGTATTTCTTATTTTCCTTTATCTTTTACGAACCTATTGAAACAAGGCTTCTTTTAGTTTGAGTATGAGTTACACTTAAACAATTCCTTGAAATCTTTCTGCTTGCTTATGACCAGGGAAAGGTAAATGTCACTGATCTGTCAAATACGGTGAGTGATGTTGCATTATGGTCAGTGGCTGTTTTGAGCCAGTGGGAGCAATAGACTGGCAAGATGTATATTTCTAAGACATAGAAACAGAAAAATAAAGAATGAAATAGCTATTAAAATTATGAAAGCATCATTCCCCTCCACTGCAAGTCAAAGTGCTGACATTAACAATTTATTTCAACTCAGTGTGCCTGGGGGCCCTTTACTATCCTCTTTTATAGCTCTGGAAACTATCACAAACCGTTACAGAACCAGGTTTTGAAATCTGTGCATATAAGTTCAGAACCTTAAATATCTGGCTTGACAGGAGAGAGCTTATAACATTCTCAGTGATTTTCTTTGTTGTGCCAGTAAAACTCTGATTTGGGACACCTTTTCTGTGTATAATTTTACATAACCAAGGCATGACAAGAGAGAAGGAACCTCGATCTGAACATGTCTTGTTTTCCTTGTGTACTCAAATCATAAACTCTTAAATTGCTATTGTCAGTCTCTATATAAAAGCGCAGTTAAAATTCATCCATCTCAATAGCAGGGAGTGAGTGCTTGGGAAAGTCTGCAAACATATACCTTTGTATACCTTGCATGGATTCATTTGTTTTTACCTTTTTTCTATATGCTTGTCCTGGGTTCAGCTACAGCAGTCATTTTTCTCCTTCTTAGTAGCTGGTGCAGTGCTGTGTTTTCGACTTTAGTCTGAGAACGATGTTGTAACACAAAGATGTTTTTAGTTGTTGCTAAGTAATGTTTACACCGACCAAGGACTTTTAGTCTCATGCTGTGCCAGGGAGGAGAGGAAGCCAGGAGGAAGCAGAGATGGGACACCTGACCCAAAGTAGCCAAAGGGGTATTCCATACCACAGCATGTCATGCCCAGTGTATAAACTGGGGGCATATAAACCTGGAAGGCCCAGATCGCTGCTCAGGTTGGGGGGTGGTAGCAATTATATCCTCTCCCGTTGTTATTTCCCTTATCAATATTATTATTATTGGTGGTAGCAGTAGTGGTTTGTATTATACCTTAGTTACTGGACTGTTCTTATCTCAAACCCTGGGACTTACATTCTTTCGATTCTCCTCCCCATCCTGCTGGGAGTGGGGGGAGGAAGAAGGCGGGGAGTGAATGAGCAGCTGCATGGTTCTAAGTTACTGGCTGGGCTTCACCCATGACAATGCTATTAACGTAGATAATGTATTAAACATTTTGCAGTTTGTTCGTGTTTTAAAATCTAGTAGCTTCTGTTCTGCTTCAAAATAATAAATATAAAAAGCTGAAGGTTGTCATTTTGCTGGTATAGTACTTCACTGGAGCTCATACTTTTAGTCCTAGGCAAACTAAATTTCACTTAGGTTGGAAAAGACCTTTAAGATTATTGAGTTCAACTGTAAACCTAGGACTGCCAAGTCCACCACTAAACCATGACCCTAAAAAGCATATCTACACGTCTTTTAAATACTTCCAGGGGTGGTGGCTTGACCAATTCTCTGGGCAGCCTGTTCCAGTGCTTGACAACTGTTTTGGTGAAGAAATTTTTCCTTGTATTCAATCTAAATCTCCCCTGGTACAAGTTGAGGCCATTTCTTTTTGTCCTATCACTTGTTATCTTGGAGAAAAGACCAACATCCACCTCGCTCCATCCTCCTTTCAGGTAGTTGTAGAGGGCTATATGGTCTCCCCTCAGCTTCTTCTTCTCCAGACTAAACAACCCCAGTTCTCTCAGCTGTTCCTTATAAAATTTTTTCTCTAGCTCCTTCACCAGCTTCATTGCTCTTCTAATGAGAAGCATTATAATTTAACTTTCACATTGAATTAAAATTATGAAAGAATTTCCCTCAGTATCATTTCTTTCAGTTAGAAAGCTTCTAAATACTGCCATGTGAAAAGTTTTATTTTTGTTGATAGGCCAAATCAATTGAAACAAAACTGAATTAATGACTTTCATGTTATAAAATGAAATTAACATTAGATGATGAAGCACTATTAAATTCAGTGAATTTTCCTCAATTTAGACCTTCTAAACTGACATCAAATTGATACAAAATACCGTATTAATGTTGTTTTCTAAAGATCCTTACACACAAGAATCAAAGTTGTTGAGGAAATGTTTGAGTTTAGAGGTACATGAGTTCAGAGGCAAGAAGTTTCTAACAACTGATAATAAATTTCTAAATACATTTTTGTTCAAGATCTGATCATTAGCTGCAATGTCCTTCTCAAAGGCTATCTTGAATATTTGCATCCTGATGCTCAGCTGTGATTTAATGCAAAACCGTGCTTCATTGTGAATGATGGAAACAGCAGGCATGATTCTGTCAGGAGATGACAAGGCTTTTCATTGTGAGGTTTTCAGTTTAAATGTTAATTCCTGTAGGTATTCCTGACTGTGTAGCAAGTCCCATGCTGATTTCCATTATGCAGAAGCATAACAAAGTTGAAAGGTGCTTTCAAGACCTTTTAATGTATAAGCTACTATGTCTAACAGCTTCTTGAGGACTGCCTAAGTGAAAAATCTATCAACATTTTAACACACTCCAGGTAGTTCAAATTTAAGGCTATTTGAATGATGTATGCTTTTGTAGCATGTTTTTGTCATGAGCATCAGCACATCCCTTACTAAATAAAACCAATATAGGAAAAACAGGTTTTTTTCAGTGAGTGCCTGTTATCTTTGATGTGTCATGAAACAACTTTGTTTGGGAAATGAAGCAATGTACATGGAAGAGCTAAAGGACAAAGAGATTATCTGCTGGACTGATCTCAGGGCTACAGGCAAGGAAACTGCCAGCTAAACAGAAGTCCATGAATATACGTACACAGCAATGTTATGCTGAACCATGTCCCTAGTCCTTCTGCCCATATACTCAGACAAGGCAAGGGTTTGGGAGGGCAGGAACTGACAGATTTTTTTCTTTGCTGTGCCTCTAAACGCTGTATCAGACAGAATCCCCCCATTTACTCCTAAAGTGAGATAAACAAAACAAAACAAATAATAAAAAAAAGAACCCAACAAACAAACAAACAAGAAAACCCCAAACAAACCTAGAACGGAAAAGGAACACCCTGTGTGGGTGACTGCAGAAACCCAATTCAAAGTTTGTCTCTACATTAATGACATTTTTGCTCCACCTACCGGTAGGAAGGTTTGGAGCCTTCTGAATTGCCATCAGGCACCTGCACCTCCTTCTGCAACTAGTCTTCATGTTCCAAATAGAAGATTAATTTTCACTATGCAGAAAGAGAGAGGAAAAAATGTAGATACCTGTTTCTAAAATTTGGTCTTGAGAAGTTCTAATTTTAAGGGGAAAAGGAACATCATGGATCAAAATGTAAAAACAGCAGTGTTCCCAGTGGTGAGGGAGGCTGATGCTCATAATTTTGGGAGGCAAAACAAGATACAGAATCAAAACCAAAATAAATAACATCCGCTTCCAAAACACTCTTTATACGGCATTTTTTTGTTAGCTGTTAATTGGTTTATTGTCTAAAATCTGTCTTTCTGCAGCAAAGCACAAAACTCTCTGGCCTTATGTCAGCTTCCTTTCTACTCTTACTGGCATAAGGGAACTGACTGTCACTTCAAAATGCTGGTTTGATATCAGTGAGCATGTCTCAGTTCTGATGGCTCTTTTTGCCACATTTCTTGATCATGGGGACATGTAAAGAAAAATTGTACTTCTGAGCTTATTTGCACAGCTGTTGTGATTAGTTATGTTTGGTTTTAAGCCCAGAGGTTCTCAAAGGTTTACTCTGCTGTTTGTGAAGTTGTCAGCTCACTGCCTCTGTCTTGCTAGAATGATATCCAAACACTGTTTTGTTGGATGTATTGTTTCATTCTTGCTCACTGAACTGAAGTCAATGAATAAGCTGCTTTGAGAATTACTGATTCAACAGCTGTAGCTTTCTCTTCTGACTGCAAGCTGAGGTCTTCATGAAGACACTTTGCAGTAATATCATGACAAATCTTTCACAAGGCTTATTTGATGAAGTTCATATAGCTATATAAATCAGATTTTAGTGTTTCAAATACGAAAAACATCACAAGTACGCTAGTCACCAAGGTTTCACTGACATTCTATAGATACTTCTATTTGCTCTAGGTACAATGTTTTCTTTGTTTGGACCAGTAAATTTGAATTCATGTTAAACCAGACCCTGTTAATCACACACAAAATCACAGAACAGGTAAGGTTGGTAGGGACCTTCAGAGATTATCTAGAACAATACTCTTACTGATGTAGGGTCAACTGAAGGAGGTTGCTCAGGGCTGCATTCAGCTGGGTTTTGAATATCATCGAAGATGGACTATCCACAGCCACTCTCTGGGCAACCCTTTCAAGAAGCTTTTTACACAAATAAATTTGAATTGTTTTGGTACTTCACCATATGGATATCATAGTGAATATAGAGAAGTGCTTGTGTATCCTATGCAGGAATAGATTATTATGACTAAGCACATAAAAAGAATTAGGCTGCCTAGTGCAGGACTTGAGATAGAAGTCATGTCCCTGAGTCTACAAACGGAATCAGAAAACATGATTTTGTCCCACTCCTATTCAATGAAGAAACTCTCCCCCCTCTCCCACCTCTCCCAGTAGCTGCCTATGTATTTGATTCTGTAGGCTCCCTTAGCTATGTTTATGAGTTTGTCCATAGTTCCACAAGTTTAACAAAAGAATTTCTGAACTATTCAGAGGCTAAACTAAGAATCAGTTAACCTGTTTTCCTCTAGATAAAATGCAGAAGAAAAGGATAAGTGCTTTTCAGTAATTTTAACAGGAATAGATACCAGCTGTTACAGACAGCAAGGTTCTGGAAATGCCTTCCTGCAGTCTGAAAGTGTGTAAATTCCAGAAAACACACGGATTTCAGATGTTCCTGGAAAAAGTCTAATCAGCTACTTTTTAGGTATTGTTTGACTGCAAACTGACTAGTACTGTCTGGTTTTGACTTCCTTTCTACAGTGTTCTTTAAGATATGGATTACATATATCTCAAAATAGTTGCTGTGTTCTTCCAGTATAGATTATGGGCCAGAATGAATAATTACATAAATGCCAACTCTGAGGCAAATGGAGAATTTGTAGGAGTATTGATCAGAGAATCTTAGTTTTATGTGTCAACTGCTAGCTGTGTTACATCTGAGTTTACTCTGACTTGTTGCTGAAGTATCAGACACTTTGTGTGGCAAGGCTAGAGCAGGAAATACACACAGTACACACACAGATATACACAGATGTACACATATACACACAACAAGAATTCACACATTGCACTTTAGGACTGCAATCTATTAATCGCAGTTATATAATAGAAGGTAATTAGTGAGTTGCAAAAGCAAAATATGGCGAATAGCAAAACAATAAGTGGTGTTTTCTCTATCAAAAAGGGAAGAGAAACCAGCTGATGCTTAAGTAGTGGCATTGCTTAAGTAGTGGCATTGACATAATTGCTGCAGAAATTTTTCTTTCTCTATTTTTCCTTTGGTCTTTTTCTTGTAGGGGTTGTGATGATTATCTGTATCTTCTCAGTGGTGGCTGTAATTCCTCTAAGGTGATGAAAATCTCTAAAGGTAAGCACAGACTACTTCCAGTTCTGTTGTACACTTTATGTTCTGGTATTGGGCTTAGTGCCTGCATGTCTGCCATCCACATCTAGTAAAAGAGAGAAAAAAAGATTTTGACAAGCTTTAAAAGTTTTTGTGGGGGGGTTGACACCATTGTCCTTAAGGTAGAGCTACCTCTCTGATTTCATCCTTTGTGTTTTCACTGTATAAGGATGTTTATGCATCTTGGATACATGGAGTGTGTTCTTTTCCTATTGCTCTAAAACTGATCATTCCAGCTTTCAATGTTGCACTCCTCTAAAGAGAAGTAAAACTTGTTTTTTGTGGTTGATGTTTATACCCTTGAGGATCTCCATTATTTCCTGTATTCTCAAGCCCTCTCTGTCACCTTGTGCTTGTACTCTTGGAGGCCACTTCTACATAATAACAGTGACTATCCTGTTAACCATTAGTTAGCGAAGTGTAAGCATGTTTCTGAGAGGACATCTGTTATGTTGTAAGGTTTTTATCCACACACAACAAAATATACTCATAGAACTATCAGCCCTTTCAAAACTTTGCAATTAAGACAGTGGAGCTCAGGAGATTCTACAAAACTGATTAAAATTACAGTAATTGATTTATATTATTTCAACTATTATGATAATACTGGAATAAATTTGAACATGCATCTTAGCAATGTTATATCTGTTGCATTGAGATGATGAAACTTTTTTAGTAAAGAGATGACCATACTATGAAAAAATACTTCAGTGAAAAGATGGGTAGTCTTAAGTCTACACTTCTTTTCTTTTGAGCAGAAGAATGGGTCATTAGGACAATAAAAAATATTGTATATTTGAAAATTAAGAGTAAGCATATAAAAATAATTACAGGCTTAACTAGCTTTGACTAATTGGGGATATTTGAGGTCAGGTGAAAGATTTGAGGAAAACAGATTTTTTTCTGGCAAGAATTTTAACAAGATAACATCAAAAATACCAAGGCTGAATATTTCGGCCTGGCATTAGATAGGAGAGCAGTACTGATGTTCTAATGCCTATAGTGAACATTTCAGTTTTCTGAAGACTGATCAGGGTAAAAAGACATTTTTTAAATCTATGAACAGCAGTAGTTAAGGAAACTGAAAAAGTAGGACTCTGGAATGTAAAAGAAGAGAGAAAAAGCAGAGCAGTGATCCAGACAGAACTTTACAAACTTTAAAACTGTTAATGAAGGAATAGAATAGAATTTATATATAAGCATGCAGAGTTTTTAAACTCTTGTACTATGGATAGAAGTATAGATAAGGCATGCAGTAGATTTAGAGTGTGTGTAGGAGTGTGGATCCAAAAAGGGAATGAAGGAAACCTGTACTTCTTTCTGCAGGGTATTTTATGTTTGGATTTGTGGTCTCTATATGAAATTCTTTAACCCTAATGCCTTTATCATGTCATAGAATGATATTCCATGTTTCAATGGAATGATCTAACATAGGAAAAAGTGCTTTTTAAAACCTGTACTTACTGAATGATTTTTTATAAAAGTTGTATCATAAACTTACAATCACATAAGAATCACAAATTTTATGCCTAAGAATATTCTAAAGTGCAAAATTTCCTTCTATCATTCCCAAGATCTGTAACAATTTTGCTAAGTTATTGAAAAAATTACCTGCTCATGACTGCTGCCCCTTATTCTCAGAGAATAAGGCTATTCTGCCTGCATTTTATTCCTCCCTGAAAAAAAAACCACACCACCTTATTATTATTATTTTCTTCATTTTAGCAGAAACTAGAAGTACATCTTCAGGATAGATGTTTGTTCTTCTCTTTCAAGTTATAAGCAGCTAATTTTCCCTGTTTCCCTGCTTTCTTGGACAGAGGTATTTTTCCAAAAGTGTAACGAAATAAACAATCTATATTGCCTTAGAGTAGTCTTAACCACCTTACCCCAGTGTAAAATTATACTAAAGTCAAACTGTATTGGCAGAAAGAAGTAAAGCATCTTATTCACATTGTGCATCCTTGGCCAACAATTTTATCTTTTCAAGTAGCTCTCAGGCAGGAGGAAGGCAGGTTCAAACCTTATGGAGTAGCATGTGTTGATCTTCTCCAGTTAAAAACTGTATTGCATTTTGATTGGCATGTATCTCAGAGATTATAACTTTTTTCTGCAGATGCTCTATTAAAAATCAATTAACTTTCAGTGTAATCAGGTATTTAAGTTATGCAGTGAACAATGTTTGGGGTGACAGCAGTGACAAACAGGCTTACCAACTAATCAGCTGTCTAATTAATTTGAAAGTCTTTCACGTTTAATAAAAATTATGCATAATGTCAACTGTTTAGGGCCTGGTGACAAATATACCTGTAGAAAAGCATTTGGGAAGGTTTGGCTTGAAATATGTTCAAAGAGCAGCTGAAAGATACAAGGAGGCTATGGTAGAAAATATTTCTGTCCTCTCTTTCTTGTATAACCTTCTTCAGATCTCAAGAGAAAAATCTAGGAAGTGAAAATAATTTAACTAGGGTTCATTTATAAACAACCTCTTCAATACTGTCAGAAGAACTGGTGTTCCAGGAGAGACATGCATCTGTAATCAGGGAATATTTAATTTCCTGATAATTCCAATACTTTTCTCCAGTTATTTATAAACATGATAGCTTTTTCCTTGTTTCTTCTCAGGCAGGCAGTTTTGAGGCATAACAGGCATTGTTTGTGTATCAGGGGCTGCAGGATGCCCTGTGTGGGAGGAGGTCAGGAGCTATGTCTTGCACAGCCTGGAGACCAGAACTGTAGTGTAGGTCAACTGACTGCCTAGGAAGTGCATTAGAAACACAACACTTTGAGAACTCAAACACAAATGCAAGTCAGAAAACTGAAGCTGGCAATATGGACCTGATCTGCCAATCCAGCCTTTCTTTAGGTTGCTTCTTTCAGAGGCTAAATAGATAGCTAAACTGCATATTAATCACTGCTTTCAATTTCTTTACATCTCTGGATATTAAAAGAAATTGTAAAAGCTTTCTATGTTACCTTAACAGAGATATACAATTTAGCTACAGGGTAAGTTTGCCAGCAAGTGTGCATGTGGCTCAACAATTGCTTCTGTCCATGAGAGCAGTCCATGGAGAAGAAATGGTGGTCTAGAGATTAGCTGGAAGTAGTATCAGCTTTTCTTGTGACTTAAACTTACCTGTGAATCATTCTTCATTTCAGAAAAGCACCTAAACTAAACACTAGACTACAGAGAAAGGTGGCTACAGTTAGCCACTGGGAAAGGTAATTACTGGTTGCTGAAACTTTTCCAGCTGTTTTATTTATAAAGAATGGTTTCAGATATCTACAATAAAATAAAAGTGCTGCTTTCAAACTTTGAGAGTAATTAAATAACACAGGTATCTATGCTTTGAATGATTTTAACATGCAGCTTTTTTTTTTTCCAAACCTGTTTTTCAAGGCATTGTTGCTCAGTTCATAATTAATAAAAAATTCAAAGCTCACTGAGGAGAACTGGAGCATGACTTCATTAGGATACTCAGATGGGAAAGAGGTTTTGCTATTTCTTTCTATGCCTAGGAATTTACACCCTTCTATCTGACATTAGGTACATGAAAGAAACCTAGAACAGAGACCAGAACATAAAACTATCTATCTTGAGTGAATCTCATCTGATCTGGCTGACACCAGAACCATTTCTTTTCCTCAGTTCACAAAGTGTTTCAACCACTGAGTTTTTACAGTCTTATAGGTATGAATCCTAGATACTGTGATTAACAGAAAACCTCATGTTTTTGTGAGTTATAATCAGTTGCATTGGGTTTTAATTGCTAAGGATCTCACCAGAAAATCCTGTAGTAGTCTTGGACACATCTGTGTGCCTGATTGATTGCTTGCGCAGGCTATGCACGTAGTATATGTTTAAGAGCACAAAATCGCACTGAAGGAGGACAGTATAGCTTCTTCATGAACAATGATAAGAATATTTATGAACTCCCTTTACTCCTCAGCCCAAATGGCTACATATCTGTCTTGGAAAGCCTGGGGATAGCTCATTAAATCCTCTTTCATAGCTACTGTACAGAACATTTTCATATACTCCAAAATCACAGACTAGAGGTATAAGGGATACCCTTTGCAACTGTATATCCACTACTCTGTTTAGCAAGCTCATTTCCATGCAATAACACAAGGACTTCTCTTTCATCCTCAGGAAGCTCATTTCTTTGCTTTTGCACCAATCTGGACATCACAACTCACAGGAAGTATGCAATAATGTGCAAGTGTCCAAGTGTTTCTAAATTTAAGCAGCATTTGGCAAGGGCTTTTCCGGAAGCAGCTTTGAAACCAAAGACTTTGGTTAATTCTGAATCTTGTACTGGCTGTCTATCAGTAGATCATGTAGCCTTTCAGGTTTTTTGTAATACTGGTGACTTTAGAAATACTTACTAGGCCTAATTTTGTGTAATTTACAGATATATAATAAAAAAATGCAGAGTAGTTCAGTCTGAATAAACATGGCATACTAAATTTACCAATTTTTTAGAAACATCAAATGTATCTTCTAAGTCCTAGTGTAGTCCTATGTTGCTGGATATAGCTGCTCCTGTTCATTTCAGTGTAAGCAAAGATGTATATTTTAAGTTCTTTTAATATTCATGATAGTATACTTAATATTCATTGAAGTTTGTGGAAAGCTAAAAGAAACATGTCATAATTCTTTTTCTGCTCCAGATAATGAGTATATTTGGATGGATGTGGAGAAGAAGTTTTCATACCTGAGTATTACTTGAAATTGTTCTTTCTGTCAAGCCAGGATCTCACTCAATAGAGGAATATAAAACTAGTATGTTTAGAAAAGGCATAGGACTAACAGGCAGCTTCCTGGTTTCATTACAAGGAAGGCAGAGCATTTATGTAGGAATGGGTTGCATAAGAGTACTGACAGAACCTACATTTAGATTGTATGAGCACTTCTTGTAAGTTTCAGGAAAAGATAATTCAGCAACCCCAAATTAGTTGTCCTTGTTTAAAAAGCATTGAATTTAATATAAGAAAGGTACAAGAATATCTGAATACTTCTTGAACTTTTTAAATTCTAGGTCATGTGCTACATCAAAACCTCTCCAAGTCTGACAAAACAAGTCAGTTTCACTTTTACTGCAAACAATTTTGAAATGCTTCAGGCAACTCTTCACTAGTCATTAGCTTAAATACTTAAAGAAAATCCCATTAACAATATAATCTTTATTTTTATTCAAGAGAAAAAATTCAATTTGTGTTTGGTTATCATAACAGGAACAAATTCAGTGAGTATAATTGCCTTTTTTCTACTAAAATTTATCCTTAGAGCTATATTAGGGAGGAGAAACAAAATCTATTTGCAGTATAATTTTAAAATTTACTTCTTTACTTTTCTTCGTTAGCCTTTTTGTCACCAACAGAAAAGCTTTTGTTGGGATGATTTAACCCCTTTCTCCTGCTGACACATTGGGCTGGCATGAATTGTTCAGCTATGCCAAAAAAAGTGCTGGTTTTCTACTTGGCTTCCCTAACTGATTTGTTTTCTAAGAAGTTCCCTTCAATTTACCAGGCTTTCAATATACAGATCAAAACTTCTCTTATTAATGACCTGGACAGTGGGACTGAGTGCAAATTCAGCAAGTCTGGACACGTCACTAAGATGAGTGATGCAACTGATGTGCTAGAGGGAAGGGATGCCATTCAGAGTTAACTTGAAAGGCTTGAGTAATGCACACTTGTGAACCTCATGCAGTTCAAGAAGGTCAAGTGCAAGATTCTGACCTGTGCCTGGGTCAGGGCAATCACCAGTATCAATACAGTCTGTGGATGAATGGATGGAGAGCAGCCCTGCAGTGGACTTGGAGATACTGGTAGTTGAAAAGTCTAGTAAGTGAACTGAAGTTGCTCCTGTTAAAGTTACTTTAGTTTTAATCTGAACTGCATTACAACTTGCCGAAGTAGGAGTAAGGAAATACAGAAACCGGTATAAATATGTGATGTCAAGCAAGTTTTACACATAAATCTACTATATAGAAATCAAGAGATAAATTTCTGTTATTAGTTTGTATATAATAGTACTGAAATTAGGCCATGCTTCTACTGCTGTTACTCATGTTACTCGGACTTCTAATCTAGAAACATCTTGAAATTTTGTGTAAAAAAAGTGTACATTTGCTCTGCTTAGTGAAGCACATGATGAAGTATTAAGATGAAAACTACCCTTTCCACTGCATTCAATGAAACTTCTGACTTTTAGCTTTATGCTCAGATCAATAATTGCTTCCCCAATCCTTTGGTTTGGACAGAAATCAGCAGAGATGGAAAAACAGTGACTATAATTAATAATGTGTCTCCCTACAGGTTCTTAAACAGAATCAACATACTAATAAGCTGAACCCCACTGAATACAACACAAACTACACTTCCATGCTACAAGCTGGGAGCCGTAAAAAGAGTGTAGCTATTCTGATCCAAAGATTCAAGGATAATATTATCACTGTAGCTGTGATTAGGAAATTAAATAATGCAAAACAATCTTTTTCTCAATCAGTATGCTTAGACTGTGCTTTTCTGAAGTATTCAGTTCTGTGTTTGCTTTTTTTTATATATTTTGCGAAAATTTACACTGAATAATCATAAGCTATAGCAGCAGAACGAGAGTTCTTTTCCTAAGATACTAGTAAGGAAGATACAGTGAGAGCAAATGCTGCCCATTGTGAATGTGTTATCAAACTACCTGTCACCACTAATTGGCAATTTCACTGCTTGCTCAGGGAAAACTGTATGAGCATCTCAACCTGTTGATTAAGAAATCTCCTGGGGGTCTTGATTTAGATGGATTTGATGTGGAGGGGGATGGGAATGAATGGTCTGCCACACAGCCTGCTAAATTAAACTCAGTTCTGATTATCATCATGAACAATAATGTGTGTATGTTATATAACATTTATTTAAGATACATTCTCTTATTTATGTATAGAGCTTACTGCTCCCCACCTGTTTGCACTACTCACTACCAAATTTCATAAAATTATCCTAAAATGACTATTAAAAAAAAAAAAGAAGACCCTGCAAAATTTAGAATATGTAACTTAATTTTTTTGACCAGGACACGTATAAAAGTTGTTCCATTTGCTGTTCCTGAAAATAAAGTGTTTGGTTAAATTTGGTAGGCTTATCTTCGTAGTTTTTTTCAGTTATTAGTGTCTTCAGTATGTAAAGTGTTACTGCTGTGTGTGATGGTAAGTTTCCTATGCCAACATCTTTAACAATATTTGTAGGAGAAAGCACTGGAATTGTTCACTTTAAAACAATGCCTCTTTGGCAGTTCAACCTAAGACACTTTTATCCCATTAAATGGTGATAGCACTTGCCCTGCCTCTGGCAAGTGAACAAGAACTGGGCTGAATCAATTGCAGACTTTGTGCACTTCAGCTGCTGCAAAATTCATTTATCTGAGAGGTGGCAAGTCCTCAGATCAACAGTGACACTTGTCAGCTTCAGGAAGAGTCCAGAGAGGGTGAGAAAAAAAGGTAACTGAGAAATTCCAGGAGCTGAACCGTATTGCTCTATTCAGCAGCAACCTCTGACATCAAGTCCTGCGTATTTGTGCTAGACTGTCTCCTTTTTGAGGCTAATTATAAAATATAATTCAATTTATTATGAAGAGTAAACTGTAAGAAAACACACAAATTCATGTCACAGTTTCTTGCCTCTCTGTGTGTATGAATCAAAGAATTCCCTATAGCATGCTGTCAGTTTGTTCTGTGAGATTTAGCTGCAGCCTGAAGAAAATCAAAGATTGGACTAAATTCAGGTATTGGAGGAGGGAAGGGAAAACACTGGAGGATGCAGTGCAAAAACCACAGAATCATAGAATGGTTGAGGTTGGAAGGGTCCTCTCAAGGTCCTGTGGGTCAACCGCCCTGCTCAAGCAACCTGCTAGAGCAGGTTGTTTAGTTCTGTGTCCAGTTGGGTTTTTAATGTCTCCAGGGATGGAGACTCTACCACTTTTATGGGAAATCTATACCTGTCTTTCACCACCTCACAGTATATGTGTTTTCTTTTGCTCAGATGCGATTTCCTGTGTTTCAGTTTGTGTCCGTTGTCTCATCTTGCCACTGAACACCACCAAGAAGATTATGGCTCCCTTATCTTCATTCCCTCAAAAGCAGGTATGCATTGATAAGTTTCTTCCTGAGTCCCCTTTTTCTCCAGGCTAAAGAGTCCCAGCTTTCTCAGCTTCTCTGCATATGATAGATGCTCCAATCCCTTAAACATGTATGTGTGTCTTTGTTGAGCTCACTCCAGTAAGGTCCTTTCTTGTGACAGAGAAGCCAGCCCAGCCCAGCCCTGGGCACACTATTCCAGATACAGCCTTATCAGTGCTGAATAGATAAGAAGGACTGCCTCTTTTGAATGCTGGCAATATTCTTCCTAATACAGACCAAGATGTTAGCTTTCTCTGTCAAGGACATATTACTGGCTCATGTTCAACTTGCTATCCACTGGGATCCCAAGGTCCTTCTCTGCAGGATTCCAGCCTTAATTTAGATGCTAGATTACTTCTGTAACATCACTTCAGTAAATTTTAAATTTTTAAAGTTTTACTCCTTACAGAGAAATTGGAAATTCATAACTGCCTGCACA
>NW_009934131.1:6691-7024 GCF_000696875.1 Nestor notabilis | reverse complement strand
TCAGTATGCTTTAGGGAAATAGAAAATGCTAGCATTTCTTCTTATTTAGCTATGTGACAATAGTTACTGATAACAATTCAATCACATGAAACAATCTGAATAGACCATAAAAGTACTCCTTCCTGCCCCAGAGAAAGTGGATTTTTGGTGCCACAAATTACCTCAGTTAGTTCTTGTGTTTCTTCTGTTTAAGAGCAATAGATATCCAGGAATTCAACACATAGAATTCGCATTTACACATTTTTACAGAGAACACAGAATCATAGAATCATAGAATAGTTAGGGTTGGAAAGGACCTCAAGATCATCTAGTTCCAACCCCCCTGCCAGGATC
>NW_009934131.1:0-6204 GCF_000696875.1 Nestor notabilis | reverse complement strand
TCATGCTTCTTTTGATACAGCCCAGGATACGGTTGGCTTTCTGGGCTGCAAGCACACACTGCCGGCTCATGTCGAGTTTCTCATCAACCACTAACATGCACCAGTATGGCAAAATTTAGGGGGGAAACTACAGCTGAAATCTGAGGGTGGAGCAGGAAGAAGAAGAGGGAAGACAATGTGCCAGATTGCATAGGTCTCTGTGAAAAGGCAGCATTGTGCACAGCACAGGATGATATAAGGAGATGTGAGCAATTGCCCCTAGAAACTTTTGAGTAAGTCCATTATTTCAAATTTCTAAGTCTAGAAATGACTCGAAGAAGAAAAAAAAATAAATTATATTTTATGAGTGTATGTATATTCTGAGAAGGACTTAAATCTTAATTGAAAGTTCCAATGATCAAATAATGGAATTTTTGACTGACTACTTTCTTAATGTTAAGTAATAATTTCTTGGATTAATAAATTAATAAATTCAGAAATAATGGTCTGATTTCACTAAACTTTCAGAATTAATTTCACATGGGCAAAAACCAAGGCAAAAAGATAAACTTTTCATTACTGAGTTAATCTTTTGAATATTCAGATTCATACTGACACTGAGAAGAATGAAGTCTAGAGTGGAGAAAATCTGAATCAGCAGGTATAGAAGAGACCTGCATAAGGAAAGCTTCAGAGGGATCCTAACAGAATTCAAAAGGTAAACTTCTCTTTGTGAAGTCTAAGATACATGCTGTGAAAAGGCTTTGAACTTGACATTCAGTACCTACAAAAAGAAAGTACTCCATTCTTAACATACGTTTCGTTGTTTCAATGAGACAAAACTTTTAGTTACCTATTACTAATCTCATATGTACAAATGTTGGTTTGTGCATACATTAATAATACAAATATACATATTTCTGAGGAATCAGAAGCAGAGAAGTTTTCATTTTCATTCCTCATGGAGCTTCTCACTCCATGCTCAGGAGTAGGACATCTCAATCAGGATGTGTGTAGCACCATTTCATTTTTCTCAGCAGCCCTGCTGAGCTGAAGTATATAGCTCAAAATAGTCGCATTCTGCTGACACTTCATCTCTGTTTCAGCTGTTGTATACTGAAGTGACCTTTCACAATGTGTGACATGAAGAGCTGAATTCCATTTCAGGTACCTGCATGCAAGACTTCTCTGTCTTGGAGACAGTTTTTATGATGATTTTGATTTTACTGTGTTGTGTGCTGGCTGTTGTTATTTAACCTAAAATGCAAAGGGCTTGGAAACTGCTTGAAAGGGCTATAGAAACTATAACAGTTCAGGAGCCTGCTGCATTCTTATGAAATTTACGGCTCTAAGTGTGATAGAAATGAAATTTACGGCTCTAAGTGTGATAGAAATAAAATTTGAGCTTGTCCCGTAGTTATAATTGTTGAGTAGCACCACTTAGTCTTCAGTTCCCTGGGTGGACCATGAATTACCCAGCTGTTCTTCAGATAGGTGAGATAATGGGCTCATTTGACATAATGGACTGACTTCAAACAAGAACATTCACTGAAGTCCTAACCGGCTTCACAGAAAAGCATTTACTAACTGTTGCAGGAGCTCTCCAGGCTGAAATTTCAGGTAATCTCAGAGGTTACCCAGGAAGTTCCTTTATGGCTGAACCAATCAACAAGCAGTATTTATATGCGTAAATCTGTTGATCAATGTCCTGGGTCAACAATCTGACTATTCTGGGAGATTCCTTCTGCAGAACTGACCAAATAGTGCAGAGATCAGATGCTTAAGTAGCTAGTACAGACTGATAATAGAGATGCCGTGTCTTTTGCTTATAGTTAAGTGATGTTTAGACACAATTTAAGGGGAATAGATCTAACAGCAATGGACTGTGCATATATGCTAGCATTGTCCCAAAGAACCATAGGCCAGCTTCCTATTAGAAGTCAAAAGAATGGTAGTTTTGGGGAATCTTGTCTGACCCACCTGAGGATGCTGCTGCCAGGCCCCTTCCAAAGGTGATATCTCATTGCCATCTGGACCATGACTGATCATCTTGCTCGAAAGATATCATAGCCCATGGAAGCATTACCTTACACAAAGATAAAGATAAAAATAAATTAGGGTTTGTTTTCTTGCATTTTTTGTGATTTTGTGTGTGGGAGGTGTTATTTCACTTTTTGTGGTGGTGTTTTGGTTTTTGGGTTTTTTGGGGTTTTTTTGTTGTTTTTTTTTACTTCTTTGCAAGAAGCTGTTAATCCCTGTAAGCCATCAAAAAAACTATGACAGCAGGTACACCGGGAGCTGTTATCTTTGTAGGAAGATTACTGTGAAGAATTATCTTTACTATCTCCATTTCAAGTCAGAGACAATTTCTTGACCTGTGGGATTATAGCAAACACCCATTGCTGGCATGTTACACTTCTTTATAAATGAGGAATGCACTGCAGGCATGTTGCATTTCTTTTCCTTTTTCATCAGTCTCATTGATAGCATGGTGCATTCTATATTGCATATAGAATACATATGTTGCACTGGCAAAGGTGGGATCATCTGAGCTTTCCTGCTCAGAACTTCATTCAATATAGGATCACTTTGTTTAGAAGGTGAGAGAAAATACCAATTTTTGTTGCCATGTAATATTTGTGCTCTACTTCCTGGAACAGTTTTCTTAATTAGAGTTATCCTATTGAAAGGGTGTTTCTGAGCAGCACAAAAGATCTAACTGACTGCATAATGGGTCAGGTTTGTCTGAATGCCTTCTGTTATATCAACTATATCTCCATTGGTGGGTTGTCTGCCCAAATTTAATGTTTTCTTATTTTCTGTTTAGCACTGGACCTGTCTGTCATCACACTACAAATGTGGGGAGCTGTTGGGGTGACCAGACACCAAGTTTCAGGATCTCTGAACATCTGCTGACATTTTTATTCCCTCAAATGTAGAACTTCAGTAGAACCTAAAACCGTCCTGTATTTTCTTAACACCTTTACTTCAGAAAAGTGAAAGGTTATTTTTTTTCCAAGTCTCATAGAAGAGTAGTAGAAAGCTTCAAGGTGTTAAGGGCAGATGCATGCATACAAACACAGACATAGATACACATAAATATGCATATAAGTTTTTTATTTAATAAACATATGACTATAGTTGAATATATAATTATAAATATAAGTTAATGAGATGATAATGTGTAATATGTATAATAAATATATAACTTCAGTCATTCTGACTGCTAGTTTAAACTACTTCTCTTCCTACTTAGCAGAGTTTTTTGACCAGTAAGATTTTATGATGTTGCATAAAGATTTTTCTAAAAATAAACTTCTTCAATAAAGGTCTTTTCTTTCCTCTATGTGTAAGCTCTTAAAAAAAAAAAAATTCAAATATTTTTCCTTTTATCTTTTCCAAAATGGTGAATAATATGATAAGAATAAGTCAAAATTAGGAGCACTTTTTCCTATGCCACTTACTATTTTTTCTGATTTTTCCTTTTGTTTACTGCAGAATTTGACATCTTTAATATGGGAAAAGTTGTGAAAAGTAATATTTTGAGCATGAAAAGTAATGGAAAAAAGCTGAGTTATCTTGAAATTAAAAATAATACTTTGAAAGAGACTTACTGAAACCTGGAAATAGTTCTGTTTTCTAGCTCCACTTTTAGCTCTTATATTTTGATGAAATCATCTTTGGTCAATTTTTTACCTCCAGACATTTTCTTTGCTGCTTGAATTACAAAAAGAGTGGGTTTGGGGTTTTTTTTTCCTTTATTAAAATTCCTGAATAATCTGCTGTTTCAGAGACACCAGATAAGGATCACTGCATCCATAGAGCTTATACACAACCTTAACTTTTTAATAGCAAAGTCTTTTTTTTTTTCTTATAAGTTGAAAACTAAATCTGCATTCCGAATATTCCAAACTGCTTGAAGTCTGTTAGAAAATGCTGAATAGCAGTTGTTTTCATTAATTTTCTTAAAAGGCAGTGTGTTTCCCTTTTGAAATAAAAATCTGTGTTACTGAAAATCTAAAAAAAAATATGCTATTTCTCACACAACTATTTCATGTCAATGGCTGATAATGGTAATAGCCTAAGGAGTACTTTCCAGAGTGATCCATTTAATGTGGTCTGAAAATCCCATCTTAAAAAAACCCAATGTTTTTTACATCTTAATATATTTTCAGAGCACTTTTTCTTGCTACTTCGTGTGCAACTTTAATGGCAAGTTCAATACAGGAAAACACCATGGTATAAAATAGAGGTGGAATTGATTTCAAATGAAAAGACACCATAAAATCACAGAACTTAGTAAAGGTACATCTTATTTACAGGTAATCAATGTGCTTTTAAGGTTGATAGATATATACAAAAGTTCTGCTTTTCATTCCTTGTTATGATTTATTATAATTAGATTCCAAATACAATACTAAGATTCAAAAATGTAATGAAAAGGATATGGTTACCTTTAGCACATCTTGAATATTCTATGACTTCAGATAAAAACCATTTGATTTTAAGGAGACTTCAAATTCACAGTTTAAAATAAGTTAATTTCAATTTTTTAAAGTTCTCTGTATTTCAGTTTGACTGAAATTTTCTTTTCCTTGCACGATAGGTCTTTTTTCTTTTACACAGTAAAACGTAACAGTATGTTGGCCTCCTAGCACAGTGACATGGTTTAAGCCCACCCGGTAACCCAGAACCATGCAGCTGCTTACTCACTCCCCCCACTTCTTCCTTCCCCTACTCCCAGAGGGATGGGAGGAGAATCTGAAGAATATAACTCCCACGAATTGAGATAAGAACAGTCTGGTAACTAAGGTATAATACAAACCACTACTGCTACCACCAATAGTAATAATGATAAGGGATATAACAAGGGGAGATAATACAATTGCTCACCACCCACCGACTGATACCCAGCCTGACCCAAGCAGCGATCTGGGCCTTCCGGGTAACTCCCCCCAGTTCATATACTGGGCATGACATGCTGTGGTATGAAATACTGTCGTGGTTTAAGCCCAGCCGGTAACTTGGAACCACACAGCCGCTTGCTCACTCCCCTGCTTCTTCCTCCCCCTGCTCCCAGAGAGATGGAGAGGAGAATCGGAAGAATGTAGCTCCCAAAATTTGAGATAAGAATAGTCCACTAACTAAGGTAACCCAGCCTAACCCGAGCAGTGATCTGGGCCTTCCAGGTGACTCCCCGCAGTTTATATAGTGGGCACGATGTGCTGTGGTATGGAATACCCCTTTGGCCACTTTGGGTCAGGTGTCCTATATTTGCTTCTTCCCGGCTTCCCCTCCTCCCTGGCAGAGCATGAGACTGAGAAAGTCCTTGGTCAGAGTAAACATTACTTAGCAACAACTAAAAACATTGGTGTTATCAGCGTTGTTCCCAGGCTGAAAGTCAAAAACACAACACTGCACCAGCTACTAGGAAGGAGAAAAAATGACTGCTACTGTTGAACCCAGGACACACAAGATGAAAAATTGACCCCAATTGACCTTTATGCTGTTTATGAACAAGTACATACCTGTCTTATTACCTCAGTTATCACTTTTTTGAAAGCTGAATGGTTACAGTGTATTTTGTTTTCCTTAAAGCAGAAGCAATTTCTTATACTTGATATTTCTCATAGACCTTTCCTTAGTTTCTATCGTATCAGCTAGTTCTACTTCATCATTTGATGTCAACATGAACCGTGCACAGGATCAAGCTACTAGAATTGAATGGGCTCATGTAATAGCAAAATCATAGAATCATAGAATAGTTAGGGTTGGAAAGGACCTTAAGATCATCTAGTTCCAACCCCCCTGCCATGAGCAGGGACACCACATACTAAACTAGGTCGCCCAAGGCTCTGTCCAACCTGGCCCTGAACACCGTCAGGGCTGGAGCATTCACAACTTCCTTGGGCAACCTATTCCAGTGCCTCACCACCCTCACTGTGAAGAACTTCTTCCTTAGATCTAATCTATTGAGGTTGGAAGCCATTCCCCCTGTTCCTACCACTAGAGTCCCGAACAAGAAGTCCCTCCACAGCATCCTTATAGGCCCCCTTCAGATATTGGAAGGCTGCTATAAGGTCTTCATGCAGTATTCCCTTCTCCAGGCTGAACAGCCCCAACTTCGTCTGCCTGTCTTCATATAGGAGGCGCCCCAGCCCTCTTATCATCCTTGTGGCCTTCCTTTGGACTTCCTCCAGCTACTAAGAAGGAGAAAAAATGGCT
>NW_009934130.1:0-31023 GCF_000696875.1 Nestor notabilis | reverse complement strand
TGCTGTAGCTGAACCCAGGACAGTATGTATTGGTCTCTTTACCAAATAACTTGCAACAGAATGAGAGGAGATGGACTCAAGTTGCACCAGGGGATGTTTAGATTTTATAGGAGGAAAAACTTCTTCACTAAAAGGATTGCCAAGCATTGGCACTGTCTTGCCAGGCAAATGGTTGAGTCACCATCCCCGGAGGTCTTCAAAGACATGCAGATGTGGAACTTAGGGACATAGTTTATGGTGGACTTGGACTTGGTAATGTCAGGTTTGCAGCTGGATTCAATGATCTTAAAAGTCTTTTCCAACCGAAATGATTGGAAGAAGAATAAAGACACTGATGCTAAAAAAAAAAAAAAAAAAAAAATTAACCCTGCACAATTATCGTATGAATGACTGTAATATATTTTTATTTATGTCTTTGCTGCTTCTATTTTTTAATGTCATACCAATATTTGGAAATGCTATGATAGTGTCAGAATTGATGATGAGGAAAAGAGATTGATGCATGAAGAGAATATGCATGAGAGAATATGACTGTTATGTGTTTATGCTACCGATGACAATTAGTGTAAATTATTTCTGATTTCCTGAAATATTATATATATTATCGGGAAGACAGCTAAGTTGCTGCTAAAACTGGTATCAGAATTCAGTGAAGAACATGTATTTCATCTTTCAATCACTGTATTAAGTTCCTATACAGAGACAGGTAAAACATTAAAAAATTTTCATCGAAGAAAATTAAAATGTTTCTAGTTTATATGGATTATATATATACAAAAGTATGTACACACAGCAGTTCAGTGCAGCTGGAACTCACTAATTCTTGTTTCTGTCGAAGTTCTCTGCTACGCTTTGATAAGCAACTTTTTTGTTATTACTTAATATATTATTACCCTTTGCTCCAGATCCCATGCAATGACTTAATTTTTGGCAACAGTCATTTGCAGTGCATTCACCCAAAAATGGCCTGACATGTAGACATTAATATACTTCCTTGGCCCATGGAAGTTTTCCATTGCCACATCACAACAAAAAAAAGCTTCTGGTTAGAATCATTAATAAGTATATGTCAAATTTTAGATGGCAAAGCCAAGTCAAGTATTATTTTTCTGTGCAGCCTTATTCAGATCTGAAACAACACAGATAAATTAGAGAAATATCTATTTGATATATTCTAGGATAAAGTAGAAACATATATTGACTTTTCTGGCTATCACTGACAAAAGATAAGGTATTTCTCAGTCTCAGCAGGAAACTAACCCAGATTCCCCTGTCGTTTCTTTCAACCAAATAAGACCTCAAACATTGTTACAGGTGAAGCATACCCAGCAGTATTTCTGAATTAAAATAAGACCTTGACTACACTTGTACAGCTCTAATTTATTAAATTATTCTCTTATGGGTTAGCAAAGCAAGCAGAGAAAATATAACAATTGTGTGGGAGGCTTATCTAAAAACTCTAGACTACATCTGCCCTCTCTTAGGTGCATCTAGGGAAGAAGCAAAGCAGCACAAATGAGCTATTAATGGCTTTACATCCTTTTAACGTATTTGGGGAAGGATCCAGCAGGTGATTCTGAGCAGATAATGATCATCAATTGACTTAAATAAGGAGAAATCCAGTGGTCTATGAATGGTTGTTTGGGGTGTATGTCACCCACCCAGACTGGAGGTGGAACTAAGATGTATGCATGTGCATACTGTGACCTCTTAGTGTTAGTGTCTTGTTCCCTTGAACTCCTGCTGTTGGTCAAAACCAGACTGGATGTCTGGACCTGTGTGTGTTCTGTGCAGCACCTCTGTGTTGTTGGATATCCACATGTTATATACATCCCATTTAATGAATAAATTTTAGACTTTACAGAGCTAATTATTGTGTATGGTTCTGTTTCATAACTTCTGAACTGCCAAATTTCCCTGTGACAGACTCCTAAGTTGTTAACGCTTAGAAGATATACAATGCTACTTTACAGGAATATGCTAAAATGCCATTTTCAAATCCATCTGATTTAAATGTTGCTGACAACATCTTCCTATTGCAACTAACTTTTAAGATCTCACAGAAGACTTTAAATGTGAGAACACTCAGCAGTCCTCTTGCTTAGTCTATAACTCTTCAGCAATAACAATGTATGATTATCTATTCCCACGAACAATAAAAGCCATTCAAAGGTTGTCTCAAATCTTATAATTTCAAATGAATCCTCTTCCTAATCAAATATTCTAGCTTTTTCTTATAAAAAGTTTGAGTTCTGGTTTGGACCCACATTGACAAATACTCAGCCTGAAGCACCTCTATAATACTTGTGTGCAGTGAAAGTACCAGAGAAGGAGGCAGGCCTTTCAGGCTGAGTCAAGAAGTACACTTACATGACCTTTCTAATTTGCTAGGTCAGCTACATGGATAATCGAACTTATTTCAGTCAAACACTTCCGAAGCTTAGCAAACACTTACTATTTAAAGTATTTCAGCTCATATGGCTCTTTTTTGACCAAATGTCAGAAGGTTTCACTCAAAAGAAAAGTAACATTGCAACTCTTGAGGAATAGTTTTTTCTATTCAGTGTAAAAGAGAAATTATTAACAGCTGGGAGAATGATAACCTCTGCAGCTTCAGGAATAAAAACACATATGAATGTGCTATCTGTATGCAAACATTTATGTCTACATTTATATAATGTTTATCATCATAGTGTTGAAAAAAAAAATAAATTGTTGCCTCCATTTAATATAATGGAATTAAATCATACAAATATAAGTGATTTATCATAAAACAAGTCTCTAAAGCAGTAAAATACTGAATAACTATATACTCTATATATGCAAGAGACTGTACAAATTCTTTAATCTTATGACCAGAGATAACGAAGAATTTTCAAAGAGTTATGTTTTTTGGTCAAAAAACATGGTTCAATTGAAAACATAGCATTTCAGAGGAATGCATTTTGGTCACTTTTGCACTAGGAAAGACATCTGCAGTACAGGACTGAATTTCCCATGACAGCCTTTAAGAAGAAGGGTGAATAGTGCAGTAGTCCGAACATTCATTTGACTTACGACAGAGCAGAGAGATGGAGATTTAACACATTAAAATAATTGTCCTCATTAAGAAAAACACACAGAGAACGTATTAAATTTTAATCTGTCATTAAATATTTTGACAAGTTTTGTGGGAGGTAAAAAATAAGTTTTACCATTTCACTAGAATGGTATGAGAGGTAGCATGAGATTATCTGTGTGTACTTTATAGCTGTTTGCAGCAGCACAAGCACCTGCTGCTTTATCTGCGGGATCAACAGGGGATCAAGCTGTATAGAGCATCTGTTACCTCTACTTTTTTCCCTCCATCTGCCTCTTAATCAATAGAGAAATGACCCAGTGAAACTCTGTTAGAGAAGCTGTCAGTGACTTCCAAAGAATGTAGGAATATGTTCTCCCCCTTTTCTGCCCATTTTAACAACTCCAGCAGGTTTGGCTATCCTGCTTTCACAGAGCTAAAGGGAGGGATATAGCCTGTGGTTATTTTTTAATGTTATCACAAACTAGAATTAGAAGTAGTTCTAACAGTTAAAAAAGCTGCACCAAGTTTTGCTGAAACAAAAGAATAAAATACCAACAAAAGAATAAATTATCTTAATATTGAGCACAATCGACTTCAAGAGTTAAAAAATGCATGTGGGATAGTTATATTTATAATTGCTATAATTATTTTTCAATGTAAATAGGACCGAAAAAAATCGCTAGTTCTAAAATGCTGTCTTTATGGCATTGCAGGACTGATTAACAAAATATCCTTACACTTTACATACATCATGTATGTGATGGACTGCCATTTATCTTCTATCACCTCTCCTTTGCACTTTTAATGGTCTTACACAAAATAGTTCCTTTCTTTAAAAGGGAAAAAAATAATTCTTCCTATTATGCTGACATAGACCCCAATACTTAGAACTGTTTTACTAGGATTCTAGTATTTGTCCTGCCTTAATATAAAATTTTTCACATTGAGAATTTCCTACATCTATTGAACATTTCAATCTGGGATGTTAAGATTAACAACAACAAAAATGTACTATCATCAGTTGTACAGTTAACAAAAATTCTTCTAAGTATATAGTATAGCACAACATAGACAAACAGAAAGGTACTCAATTTCAGGAGGCTGTATCAATAGTTGCATATTTTACCTTATCTTATTCTCTGCATACTTAGCTATTCAGCACATTCTACTTTACATACATTTTGTAGACTTCTAAAATTGGTATTTTTGTTCTATTAAGAGATGTTTATGTATTTCTGGTTAAAAAAAAACAAACCAAACCAACACATGAATGTTCCAAGAAAACTGATATCTTCATGGATAGCATCCATGAAATTTGTTTAAAAAATTCGTAAACCATCAAAGAAGGTGATTCAGGTAATGAAACAGACGTATTCACACATGCATATTTAAATATGTTCATTTTATCTTGGTAGACAAATTTAATTAATTTTAGTTACGTGGAGATTTCTGTCTATTAAAATGCAGTGAGAGTGGTTTAAAACTACTAACAGATTGAGAATAAGAGAAAACTAAGTTCTGACTGAAGGTTAGAGCATTTCTTTAATGATAGCTTTCAAGTAAGATGAGTGTGTTTAGCCGAGTTTTGTTTTGTTAAGAAATAGGAAGCTTGCTTGTGTTCATAATACACTGCATGCATTTATAGATGGTTTAACAATCAGGTGCTATAATAATTAAAATTAAGAAGGGAGCCAAAACATAAAGTAAGTTCAACATGGAGAAAAAAGACAAAATCAACAGCAAATGATGACCAAATTATCAAAAAATTGATGAATCTTGTAATTAAAAGAAACTAATCTAATCATCCAATATAAAGTCAGCAAGGGACCATCCTCCTGAACCTAAAATATAGAAGGAACCAATGCCAACCAGTGAAAAGAAAAGCATAAAAACATTTATAGAAATACATTATTGGAAAAGTAATATGGGGAAAGATCTTTGTATCTCCAGCTGCAGTTCATATACTCTTAAGCATGTATGTCTGTATGCCAGTTTTTCCATAAAGTCAATAGGATAATTCATGAAGTTAGAAACAAGTATTTAACCTAAATATCTTCATTGAATTGGATTTTAATTTGAAAGAAACTAAATTAATTAGAATTAGATAAACTACTCGTGACAGAAAATCTACAGTTTATGGGGAAATTTTTTCTTTTAATGTGTCACCATCTGTTGAAAGATAAAGATGAGGAGAGAATATCTATCACTATTCACTTGTTATTTCACTTCTGTAGCAATCATCAGCTTTACCATGCCTGGCATTAAGGTTTTCCATCTTTCCAGAAATCAGAGGTTAAGGATTAGTTCTCTGAGGTTTTTTTCCCTCTTTCACTGAGAGTAATAGAGAAACAGGAATCCGGAGAGAAAGAAGAAAAAAATATTTGCATCAGGAAGAATTATTTCCATTCATCCAAATGAAATTTCTTGTAATTTCTAAATTGTAAATTTGTGAGTTGAAATTCCTAAATTTCTTCAAATATCAAGATAAGGTATATGACTATCCAGTGCTGGACTTTTCTACAGTTTTTTATTCATAGATGGGATATTATTCAAACGACTTAATAGTTTGAATTTTGCTTTCTTTCCAAATTATCACTTATGTGCCACTTAAAAGCATAGCCTGACCACATAAAATTAGTCTAAGTCTTCAAGTCTTCCCTTGGTTGTGAAGTCTTTTGATTAAATATCAACATATTTGAATAAATATCAACATATTTGAATAAATATCAACATTTAGATATTTTTTTCCCATGTAGTCTGGGGGGCAGTGTACAGACAATGAACAAGCTTCTAATATTTTGCTATGTGATTATAATGTGACAACTTGCTTGCATGTCCTTATCCTTTTAAAACAGAATTGCCTTGGAGCTCTCACAAAATTTTGTTTGGAATCATAGTTACTATTTAAGGGTTTGAAAGTCATTGCCTGTTATTTTCTTCAATCACAAATCTATGTCCCCAAACAATATGCAATCTACACAGTTCTCATGCTTGATATTTCACTGTTCATAAAACCTTCTATCTTGATGTGTACAGCATCATCCCTTCCTAGTCCACATCTCTCACACTTTAGAGATGGCTGTATGTGTGGTCCAGTTTTTCTCAGTTACAGCAGAGTAAGTCTGCGACATTACAAGAATTAACAAAACATGACATAAAGTTTACTAGTTTTTATAAAATGTCATGGTAATAACCAAAAAGAAAGTACTTTAACATGTTTCCTACAATATCCTAAAGTGATATTTTAAAATACATCTCATTGGCACAGGTATAAATTGTTAAATGATTAAGTGAAGAATCTTGGTAATGTAATTACAGAATTAACAGTATATGAAACCTAAAAAGTTGGTGGAAGCTTATACTAAGGTACTGAAGGGATATGTGATGGATACATCTCAGTAATTTCACTGAAGAAGTAAATATGGATTTAAAAATTGTGTTAAAGAAAGGCTTTTAGTAACTACAGAAGAATAAGTCTACACCAGACATTTTCTGACAGATGAGGAATTCGCCTATTCTTCGCACCTGAAAACCTAACAAAGAAACTGTTAATGGAAGTTTCCAATAAACTACTTATACGTGATTATATGAAGGTATTAAAATATCGTTCACTATATATTTGCTCTAATACTAAATGGTAGAGCTGGTGAGGTTATTTTTAAACAGGTTTTATCAGGCAAAAAACCTGCCTGAATTAAACTGAATTATTGTTCAGAAACATGTAGGTTGATTAAAAAATACCAATGAAAATCAGAAAGGCTGATAGCCTAAGCAAGCATCCGGCTGCTATCTGATTTTCTGCCAGTATGTTCACCAGCTATCTTGCCAATTGGACCCCAGGGTGGTGCACTGGCTAGAAATCAGGCAGAATGCTTGGCTTCTTAGCTTGCCTACTACCCAGCTGTCCTCTTTGGCTGGTGTGAAACCTGACTAACTCCTCAGTTAGCACCTGCTCAGATGACTTTTGTGAGTGTCCCAAAGGGTTCCTTAAGTTGTCCTCCTATTCATGATCCAGAGCTGTCTGACCAACTTGTTAGTCACACAGCCATCTTGCTGAGTAACGGGAAGCTCTCTGTTTCTCATTCTACTTCATAAGAGTCTCTGCTTTCTCACAAATTGAAAAGTTGTATTTATGTCTGGTTGAGTATCTGGTCTGCTATTGGTATAACTTTCCAGGTGTCTGGGTGTGGAAAAGTTGGCTGGTAGGCATTAAAATAGTGTTTCATTTCACCAGCAATTCTGTCATGTTGTCATTTTTCTCTCCTATGGAATGAAACAAAACATTGACACATAGAATTTCATACAAAATTCTAATTTTCTAATTCGTACAAAAAATTTTTTCTTTCAGCTATCAATACCATATGATACACATACGTAAAGTATGAAAAATAATAAAAAAACACTAATATGTTATCAGTATAAATATGGCAAGATAAAAAAGGATGACTTGTCAAGCAATATATTAAAGTAATATCAAAAATACATTAAATATTCTATAAACTGAATTATTTAATTATTAGTAAAACACAGGATCAGCAGTAATCATGAGTTTTTCACAATGGCATACTAAGGTTTGTTTATGAAAAAGGGCATAAACTGCAAAGTCACTGTACTATTTCTGATGCCACAAAAATTCTAAATTACTTTTGTGATACTGTATGCAACTGAAAGGTCAACTGTTTATTGAGATCAAATGCACCTTTAAAAATAAAGAGAGATTTACTTGGAAATAAAATACTCTATTCAGTGGAATTTTTCACTAATTTTTCTATTCCATTAAGACATTGTTCTTAAAATGCATACATTTTATGTATTTCTGCTAAGAAGGAAAGGAAAGCGAATGAATGCTGCATTTTATTTCATGTTATATTCACCATTTTCCATTAATTTTCCCTATAACTAAGGAAATAAAAATGGAACCTACATTTCCTGTGGTCTTCTATGAATAGTGCAGGTGTTGAGGAGTCTCCACTGCTTGAAGATCTGTCTGTGGATGCTCTAATTTCTTTTATTCTCCCACATTCCTGTCAAAACTGGGGTTACGGTGTCAGTGTTAAAAACAGAAACAGAGTGTATAGTGCTGTATCACAGATTTTTAAATAGCTTCAACAAAATTAATTTTATAAAGCACTTAGACAATTATGTGTACTGACCTGGAGAATTAAAAAACAAACTTGTGCCATAATGCAGTGAACAGTATAGTACAGCGTCCAACCACAAACCTTTGGTACAATAAAAGCAAACTCCTAAGAGAAGCAAACTTGTTCCCTCTTTTTTCAAATGTTTGTAAGTTTCTGAAGGAAACACAAGTTTTCAGATATTTGTTGGTAAGAAATTCATTTGCCTGCACACACTGTCAAAGGGCTTCAAGACTCCTCTGTCATTTTAAGCTTTGGACTTCTATTCCTCAAAATGTACAAGCTGTTTCTGAGGAGTTGTATACCTGAAGGATATATGCATACCATTGCTTTAAGTGAAAAACGTTGCTAATGTTAACAGATGCTGTAGAATTCAATTCAGTGGACGTGTGCTAATTCATAACAGCAGATAATTTACACTAGTGCCTTACAACATCAGTCACTTCTGTGCTTGAAGCAAATAATTCATGTCTAAGTAAGTTTTCCAGATGTGAAGTTCTACAGGATAATGGAGAATTAAGAAGGAAATGAGGAAATAACTACATAAAAGGAAAATAAAGCACCATCAAAAAATTAGAATAAAGATATTTTAAGTTTCATACTAAAACAACTATTAACTGAATCTATCGCAATAACAAAAAAGAAGGAATATGTTGTTTCTGCTCTCTTTACTAAAGTGCTCAACAGGTTTGGGGGTTTATGTACAGCTGAAACTGAAATGTGTTTAGAACCACTGCTTTTGGATCCCAGGAAGAATGAAAATCTGAGATATAATCCTTTCCAGTGTAATGCAACCCAAACCAATTTACTTTCTAAAAGTAGTTTGATTTTCCCCTTGTTGTAGTGCTATCAGATAGCAACACACTCTCTGGGAAATTCATTCATGCTGAGATTGCACCAAACAGTGATTGAACTGCTGAATCAGTCTGTAATCAATCTTGCATCCTACAGATCTCCTTTAGTATTTTTTCTTTGATCACTGACTAATGGGAAACACAACACGTTAAAGAATAATGAAGCTTCAACCTAATTGTATCTTTGCTGGAATGCCTCTAGGCACCCTTTTACAGCTTCTAATGAAATGATTCTAACAATCTATGTTTATCCACATGGTCTATAGAAAGGATATATGATTACTAAGAGTTCTTTTTAATGCAAGCATATGTTAACTTTCAACATGTTAATTAACACCTTTTCCAGTCCTTGTGCACTTATTTCTCTGGTTTCCACTATATACATTTTCTAATTAACAGCTATTTTGTTCTGTCTTTATATGAGGGCAATATTTACTTTCATCAGTACTGTTAAGTGAATGCATTAACAGTTTGCCTTCAGACAACGTTCAGCCAATGAAAGTAAAAGGTAATTCTAAAACCACTATCCCTCTCTAAGCCAAAACCATGTTTCAATGAACCATTTATATTTTGATTCCTCTTACTCATTATTTTTGATACATTACCCACTTTGACAAGGTATGATATATTATTAATATAATGAATAAGAAATTAGAATGTATTTAGTTAAAAGTATATAAAAATCTTTACTTAATTTTGATTATTTTTATTATAAGTTATAAAATATCTGTGAAATTAAAATGAAATCATATGGTATTATGTTGAGCAACAAAATATGCACTGTATCTAAAGGCAAGATGACCAAACTTTAGTCAATATTCTGTTAATTTTCATACAATATTTTATTGTTGATTTAGTTTAGTGAAAGAAAAAACATTTACAAGAGATTTTAAAAAGTTGTGCTTTCTTATTTTCTTTGCTGAAAATGCAGGATAACCATGTTCAAAGTAGAGAGTCACCTTCAGAATTATTCTCAATGCCTTTGGGGGTTTTTTTATGTGTGTTTTTTGGTTGCTCCAGTATGTCTTTGGGAGACTACTTGTTACACATTACAGTAACAACACTGTTACTATTGTTCTGTCCCATCACTATTTTGCTCCTTCTTTGTGATATCACCTGCTCCAAAACTTGAATTATCTTTCTATTTTGATAGTTCACAAAGTATATATCTCAGATGGTAAAATGTCAGGAAAGGTATCCACATTTATAGTTTTCTCAATGGAAAATGTAGGAAGACAAAACTAATGTGAGTGGGATTGCAAATTCACTTTTTCATGCTTGATATCTGCACTTATGAGGAAAACATTTCCCTTCAAAGACAACATTTCCAATCAGCCCTTGAGATATATGACTCTTTTATTCTGTGGTTTAATTTTCATGTATAAAAAACTCCAGAACCTGTATGCCTATCTACATACGGATGCTTGAGGAAAACTTACATGTGAAAAATGTGAGCACAGCTTTAAAAGTATTGAACTCTTATCTGCTCTAAACCAGAAGAGCTCTGTGTTCCAAAAGAAGTATCGTCAATGGAGTTGTCTTGATTTTCACAAGCAGAAAATTTCAGGTTAAATTGCTGCATTTATTAATAAAAAAAAATTTAACACGTCTTAGACTTCAAAGAACTATCAAACGTGTCACTAAATTTTCATTACATGAGGTTTTATCAACTTTTACATTGCTTTGTGAGACAGACAATTTTACACAGTCTGAGAAAACAAATCTTGAAGTTGTCTATTAGGAGTTACAGCACCTGTGCATTTTTATTTGATGTCAATTTGTTTGAAAAAATTTAAATCTGAACTATGTAACATTGAAAAATGATTTACAAAAGCACAAATGTGTATATAGAAATATGAACATATATATACATAGATACTTATTTATGCTTCTTTCCTCTGTCTTGTTTAGTGAACATAACTGATTCATAGAATCATAGAATGGTTTGGGTTGGAGAGAACCTTCAAGGTCATTTATTTCCACCCCCCCTGCCATGGGCAGGGACATCTTCAACTAGATCAGGTTGCTCAATGCCCCATTCAACCTGGCCTTGAACACTTCCAGGAATGGGGCAATGCACAGGTTCTTGGGGCAATATATTCCAGTGTCTCACCACCCTCATAGTATGAGAGTACTTCTTCCTTACATCTAATCTAAATTCACCCTCTTTCAGTTTAAAATCATTCCCTCTTTTGAGGCAGCCCAGGGTATGGTTGGCTTTCTGGTTTTCAAGTGCGCACTACCAGTTCATGGTGAATTTGTTGCCAATCAACACCCCCAAGTCTTTTTCCTCAGGGTTGCTCTCAATCCTGTCTCTACCCAGCCTGTAGTTGTGCTTACAATTGCCCTGACCCACATGCAGCACCTTGCACTTGGCCCTGTTGAACTTCATGAGGTTTGCATGGGCTATCCTCCTTTTGGTTGGCAATTCATAGAATATAGAATGCTTAGGGTTGGAAAGGACATTAAGATCATCTGGTTCCAACCGTCCTGCCATGGACAGGGATGTCTCACTCTAGACCACGTTGCCCAAGGCTCTGTCCAACCTGGCCTTGAACACTGTCAGGGCTGGAGCATTTACCACTTCCTTGGACAACAATTCACAGAATCATAGAGCTGTTTGAGTTGGAAGTAACCTTTAAAGATCACATGATCCAACCCTCCTGCTATGGGATGGCACATTTTCTGCTAGATCAGTTTGTTCATAGCCCCATCCAACCTGGCCTTGAACAATTCCAGTGATGAGGCAACCCTAACTTCTCCGGGCAACTTGTTCTATTGTCTCACCATCTTCATTGCAAAAATTTTTGTCCTGTTTCCAATCTAAAACTTTGTTTCCTTTTAAAACTGTTGTCCTTTGTTCTGTCTCCACAGGCACCACCAAAAAGTCTCTCTATATATTTCTTATAAGTACCTTTCATATATTGAAAGGCTGCAACAAGGGGTCCACTTCCACTACTGGCTGAAGAATGCCAACTCTATCAGTCTTGTATTTACCATTACCTCTGTCCACCCCCTTCCCCAAAAACTGTATCTTCCTGACACTTCAAATTTTTAATATCTTCATCTTCTTCCCTCTGACATTGATTAATGTGACTCACTTCTTGGGGTGGGTTGACCTTGGCCAACTGATAGATACCCATCAGCTTCTCGCTCACTCCCCCTCCTCAGAAGCACAAGGATGAAACTGCTCACGCCTCAAGATAAAGACAAGGACATGGCTTACCATTTCCTGTTGCAGATAAACAAGAAAACTTGGGGAATTTACAGCCACTTAAGGTAGATTAGGATAGTAAGACAAAAATAAATCTAAAACAACACCTTTTTCCAACTGCTGTTTTCCCAGGCTCAGCTTCATTCCCAAATCTTTTAATATCCTGTCATTTGTTCCTGGTGTACAGTAGTCTGATCAGTCATATGCTCTGTCTCTGATTAATTTTCATGTAGTCAAGATATGAATAAATAAGGATTGCTTGCTGGATGTTAATATGTTCTGAATCAAGGCTGAAATTTGTACTGAAAGTTTTATTTATGCAGGTCAATAAATACGCAGTTTAAGAAGAGTGCTATTTATTATTCAGTATCTAAAATGGATCTAAACGCGCTATATGTTGTATGAAAAATAGTATTTTAAAGAAATGGGGACATCACTTTGAGTTCAGAGATTTTATTCAGCTTCTTGGTTAGCTAAAGACATGATAAAAAAGTTAAACTACACTTCAATAACATCCTTTCATGTCCTACTCCCCGTCTTACTGCAGAGGCTGCACTGATAGGAGATAAAAAATTTCCTCTCTGAGTTGTGCCAGCAAGCTTTTCCCTGCAGCAGGGCATTTTCCTAAAAGCTTTTAACATGTTTTATATTGCTGAAGTAAGGGATTAAACAGTTTTCTGCTGCATTAGTAAGAAATACTTGTTTTCTGTATATGTTGTGTATTTTTGAAAAAAAACCCCAAACAAACCAAAAAACAATACAACGACAAAAAAAGATACACACACACACACACACAGAGTTGTAATGAACCACTTGTGAGTCAGTTTCTCTGATTCTTTTAAAATTAAACACTTACTGTAGTTTCCCTCATGTTGTAACATAAAGGAAATGTTCTAGCAATATTAATGCTCTTTAATAATTCTGTTTTCATACTCTGCATTCCTCCTAATCAGTTTTATTGACTTCCAGTTTATTTTTTTCATTTTTTACAGAACTTCCAAGAAAACCATTATTAACTAAGAATATTAGTCATATTCTTAAACTACTGTAAAGAACTTGCCGCCACACCCAAAAAATTAAACAAAACAAAACAAACCAAAAAAACAAACCAATCAACCCAAAACAACACATGAAGAGGACATTTCTTTTGCAGCTTCTGCAAGTATAAGAGTTGATGCATTTGAAAACAAACTTACTTTCTCTCTGTTCTCTCAGTGCAATATCTGGAACTCTTCATTGTTTGAGACACTTTCAGATGCACTAAGTTACACCTCCATCTGAAACAGTATCATTAAATGCTACACAAGATTGCACTCTGATGAAAACATTTCATTTTTCACTGGATCACTTTTAACATTTCAATGCAAGTGTGAGATTTCATTTACTTGTATGTCTGAGCTCTGAAAAGATTAGGATTTGTTTGTTTTAGTTTACTTATAGCAATGCTGGATAGGAAAAGGTTTAGAGACTTCTGCAAGATATTAACAGGGCTTTATTGCTATCTACTTGTAATGAAAACCTGCAATAACTTCAAAATGAAAAATAAAACAAGGCCAAATACAGGCTGGTGTTGTTTTGATTTTATTCTTTTTCTTACTGTCCTAATTTACCACCATAGAATTTTGTAAGGGGATTAATGAAAACCTCCAGTAATTTCAAAATGAAAAACAAAACAAGGCCAAATACAGGCTGGTGTTGTTTTGATTTTATTTTTGTTTCTTACTGTCCTAATTTACCACCATAGAATTTTGTAAGGGGATTTTGTTTTATTGAATTTGGTGATAAGTATTATTAACATATACCAGCATCAATTCTTTAAGCACTGATTCTGTCAACTAACAGATATTGTACAACAAACAAAATGAAGACAGCTGCTGACCCTGCATATGGAGATTTAACTACTTAAGAAGCTCATGAAGTTGGTTAAGCTTAAGAATTGTAAAGGTTTTTGTATCTTTGTGGTGCTCAGTCAAGTTGATTGATACCTAGTTTTAGTGTATAGACTATTAGCTTACAAGTCTTATGAACCTACAGTTATGGAAAACTTTCTGGAAAACTCTCTAAATACTTCAATTTGCAGTCTTTCTCTTATACACAAATATTTAGTATACTCTTTGTAGTCAAATGGCATTCACTTATCCACTTAGTTTCATATCCATTTCTGTATAAGCCAATATATATTTATATTACTATTTTCTTTTTCTAGAAGTACTTACCCTCAAAATCAGAGTGATTTGCTAACCTTAGGGTTCTGTTAGTTTCTTCTGCTATTATTTCTTACCATTTAGTGTATTCTGTGTTTTACTGGTATATTTCCAGCCATAAAATTTTAAGTTGATTCATGTTATCTTTTGACCTTGTTTTTATTCTTTGACATCATTGTGAAAACTAATCCATTTTCCTTCCTTTAAGGTACAACAGTAATGCTTATCCTAACTGCGACAGTTAATTCAAAGTGTCTTCATGGGGTAATGGTTGGACTTGATGATCTTAAAGGTCTTTTCCAACCTAGTTGATCCTATGAATCTACAATTCCTATTTCTTGAATCAGCACTGTGACCAAGAATATATTCCCTCTGGCACTTGCAATCCTTACGTCAAAAACTGTTTCAGAGTAATTAGTCTAAGAGTTAACAGAAAAACACAGATTCATGTTCTGCTATATCCCAAACCTCTGCATGTTATAGACTATAATTCTTAAATAACAATTCTGCAGTGATTTTAAATTACTATTCATGATTTATGCAATTAAAATACTTTATCTGTGTACTAATGCTAGTAAAATAACTGCATATCTGCAAACGTCTATAGTTTAGTAATGGAGGGCAGCTACCACGTACTGCTGGAATAGAAAGATACAGTGATTTTGACATTTTGTACAGTGTGATCAAAGTTCTAGTACTTACTGCAGAAAAGATTTTAGATGATTGGTCTGTTAGGAAGTTATGGGCAAAAAAACAGTCTGAGATTTTCCTAGCTGAAATATAAATCACAGAAACAGAAATCAGTATTAATGAGAACTAGATTAATGCATTTGCTGCTGTTAAGGGTTGTATATTTGTGCAGAGTATCATTAATGTCTCTCATAAGGGCAAGCCTTAGAAAAATAAAATTTTAATGCATTCTAACTACTTGCTTTGGATAATTATTATACATCAATAAATAAAATAGTGATATATATTTATTTAACCACTTCTATCATATTATTTGGAATTTTTTTAAGTAAGTTAATTTTTCTAGAGGTACCAGTACTACTAAGAAATAAATTGCCGTGTTTCTTTGGAATCACCACTGCGTCTTCAGCTTGGTTGAAAACCAATAGCAAAAAGGCAGTGTATTATGCTTCCCAGTGCTGTTCCTTGGAGCTTTTGACTTCACCACACAGGGGTTATGAAACCACTTCTTCAAATGTAAGTTGCATAGATAAAGAGGAAACATTAGCATTGTTTAATTCAGATGTTGTTTTCAGGACTGTTTGAGAATATCATCCACATCAATATTAATAGTGTTAGGAAATAAATATGCTTATTTGAACAACTAAGGCAATAAGTTCCAAAAGACGGTTTTATGTTTGATTACCATCTATACACTTTTGAAGAAGAAATACTTACAAATTTTAAGGTATATAGTGTGGAGGGTTTTTTGTGCATAAGAAACACAAATGGAAGAAAAGATCTCTTTTATAACTTCTAAGAAGGGAAATTTAACTACCACCCAGTGCAGACAAGAAGGTCATGTGTTCCTTAGACAGTGTTTCACAACAAAGAGGATTTGGGTTTGGGGGTTTTTTAGAATGCTTTTCCTTATTCCTAAAAATTAATCCATACTGAAAGTCATATTTCTTTAAACCAGTGTGAAGTATGTCTTTAGATGAGATTCCTTAGCCCTCTTAATATAGGAAACTTTAATTATAAAAGTACATAAACTCAGGGAAAAAAAAAGAAAGAAAAAGAATAAAAGACTAGATCTTTCTAATGTTCATGCACTATTCCAGTCTTAATTTAAACATGCAAGTAGAAAGAAGATACCTCAAAATTTTGTAGATAGAGGACTGCAGGTATGCCTATACTTGATTTAGATTTATTACTTCCCTGTTTCTCTGTCCTTTCCTTAATTTGTTTGTTACGAGCTTTTTTTTTTCCCCTTCCTGTCTCTCTATATTTTTTTCAGTTTTAACCTAATATTTTCTCAGTTCAATTTAATATATCTTTTCCAGAAATTCTTCTAAAAGAAATGTGAACTACCAGCGAAATACGAGTCCAAGTTTCAATCCAATGTGATTTCAGTAGATTCATATACAAAACTGGATCACACAACAGAGTTAATTTTCCTACCTCAGAACTAGTCTCCAGGCATAAATGCTTGGCATACCCATAATACACACCAGTAATTTTTATTCTCAGTTTATGTGGTTTGTTCTTGTCTATTGTAATAAAATGTGGTATGTGGGAAAAAAAAGTGTTCCAGATATTCTTTTGGCTTAAACTAAATTCTTGCTTTATCACACTGGGTAGAAAGCATTCAGTTTGAAAGCTGGAGGTGGTTTTATTCACAGTGGTGCCTTGTCTCATAAAATTAATTGCTCAGACATGTTCTGTAGTACACTAAGCAAATCCTTGATGGCTTCTAGAGGCTTTACAGTAGCCTAGGAAATGTCACACTCTGCTGTGGTATATTACACGTGTAATAGTAACGTCAGTAGTAATAGAACTATAGCTGTAGTCATTATAATCAAACTGTAAAGATAATGACACTGTGGAAATATATTTTCTTTCTCTCCAAGGGTAGTTTCAGAAGACTGTTCTACAAAGGGCTCTGTGGACATATCTGAAATGACTGGTGAGCTTCCTCCTATAAAATATTGTTACTATCACTGCACAGAGCTGAAGAAGCTATATATGATGTATGCTTACCAAGGACTTTTGAAATAGGATCCTTTAAGGTTTCTGTAGTCTCTACAAGAAAACAAAAGTTCAAACGCAGTATTACTTAAGGAAGACATCAACAAAGGCAATGTACTGAAAGACAAAGCCCAACCAAACATGATATTAATCAATGCCCACACAGGCTGGAAATTAAAACACTGAAAAATCAAGCTTCTCAAAACAGAGACTAATCTGGTTCTAGCATGTGAGTTGAATCAAGTAATTATTTGTCATTGTAACTACAATATTTGAAGACGCCTCAGTACAGAATACTCTCTTAGATTGTTTTGTGCCTTTTTTTCCAAACTTTAATTTATATAGTGCACAATCTTTATATTTTTCTTCAAAAGACAGGATCATATACATAAAGACAGCTAAGTGATTTTGTGAAAGGTTATGACATGAGACTCTTGGCCATGACAATGATCACTCGCATAATGATTTATTCTCTGCCTGGGTCCATGAATTCTCAAAGCCACTTATGGACACTTAGGATTCCAGGTCTCATAGAAATCTAACATTTTTTTGCCTGCACAGTGGAGCAACTTCAACAAGAGTGTTGAAGGACACTTTCATCTTCAGCCTTGCCAATTTGTGATAAACTGCTTTTTAGATGTGACTAATACCATATCAGGCAAAAAAGAAATTCAAAGTTCACACTGCTAAGTAAATAGTTACTGATTTAGCATAGTAAGATAGTTTCTATCCTTTTTCATTGATGTCTTGGAAGCAAAGAGCTATGTATTTTTCAGGAGGCACTTGGTGTGGCATGACCATGTTTTTATTTAAACCAATAAATCTTAGTTGACGTTAGATGAAATATAGATCTAGAGCTGCCCAACTATGACAAAATTACTTGAAAAAAGGATGGTACTTTCAATGGTGAAGTAAGTTTACAGACCAAATTCTTATGCTTGTAGACTCTCAGGTATGCAGGCAGTTCTTCAGCATTGTTTCTAATTTTTAGATGTGACTTACCTTCCATCCACAATGAGACCTCTGAAGTACCCTTTTCAGCTGCCTCACAGACTTAGCTGAAGACTTAATGGGGGAAGAATATAAGCCAATAAAACAAGGTTATTTACTTGTGAAGAGGAAACCCATATAATAATGCCTTTGACTTCAATCTCCTGAAGTGCTGAAAAGTGAAAAATAAAAAATAGAATAAATGAATAAAAAAGAATAAAAATGAAGTACATAAAAAAAATTGATATACACATTTAAGGCAAGCAAAACATATGCCTACTGTTTAAACTGATAATTTCTTCCTTCACTGAAATACACACTTCATTTGCCCTGGAAGAAGAAACTGCCTAATAAAGTAGTAGAGAGCAACCAGTAAACATACCTTGTAGTTTATGCAATTACATTAAGCTATCATATTTGGGAATTTTTAAGAGTCCAGGCCATAGAAATACAGTTATAACCTAGGAACGTCCCCAGGCATTTTGGAATTTATATAAGATACAGATTTAAAAAATGTAAAAATTAATTGGCAAAAGTGTGATAAATTGTTCAAACTAAAGTCTTTACCAACTATATCACAGGTTATTTTGAACATATTCATCATAAATTTAGTTCTCCATTTCAAAATCAGGTTTAATATAAAACCATTGTTCTATTATAGATTGCTATGGTAACATGTTTTGTTCTAGCATTTGCAAGAATATTAAAAAATAAAAGAAGTGTGTGAGAACTAGAATACTAACACCATTTTGTTATATAATCTTTTCCAGTTTTATTTGCATCATAGTTTACATTTATAAATGGAGTATAGATTACTTTTAATAAACATGTAACTTCTGTAAGAAGTCTTATTGCTTGTTGGGTAACTGGTAGCAGTTCAATATATACTATCTATTGAAAGAAAAAAGTAAAGAGATGCAAATGGTTTTCTCAGGGTTAACATGCTATACCAATAACCTTAGAGTTATTGGTAACTTTAACTCTAACCTTAGAGAAGTTTGACCTTTGTGTGACATGGTAACTATGCTTTTTTTGTAGCTAGGAGTGCTTAGCTGCACATCTCTGTCATCGCTCTCGGCATGTCATCCAAGCTAACGATGCAGCAAAATGCTTTTTTTGGTTTTGACGATGCTGTGTGAAATTGCTGTTTAAAGGAAAAAGCCACTGATTTTTTCTTAAGGGACAGAGCTTAACTGGAAACTTCCAGTGCTAGAATAACAGGAATGTTTTCTAAAGGGATGTTGCATATACTAGAATAATGTCAGGATATTAATTACATGTTTATCTTTCACATTTGGCAGATTTTTATTTTTGTTGTTTTCTTACTTCTGGTGTATATGATGTTATTCTGTGGAAGAACTACTAACATCCACGAACCTTTAGGGAGGATAGCAAGGTCTTGGTCAGTCCCTGTCACAAAATTTCCTGTGTATCAGCTTTATGATGTAGCATGAGACAGCTTTGCCTGTGTAAAATTCTTTATTATTGTAAGGATCTTGAGAGCCCTCCTGCATGAGGCTGTGTGCCTGGGCTCTGTGTCAGCTCAGCACCAGAATAGGCATAGACAGCACCATCCTGCTGATGACTGCTGAGGGGGGTGGCTAAAAGAGGTACCTGGGAAGGGTTATTCTGTGGTCGGGACACCCTGCACATCAGGGCCAACTCTGCTCCCTGGCTGGGACTGTGGGTCTAGCTCTGGCTGATAACATCCTGACCTGCTGCCCCTGGGAACATGTCCCATGACTCCCAGCATCCTGACCCCCAGGGAGCCTCTAGCTCCTCCTGTTCACTGGCAACTATTTGCTATATCTTTTCTCATAAGTCTTAAAACTGGTGTACTCAAGAAATCGGTGGCAGCAATGCTACATTCCACAGCTTCCACTTAGATTAATATTCATTTTGTGACATATCTCTGACCTTATGAAATGCCTTTCAGAAGGTTAATATGAATCTACAAAGCGTCTTTGGGTTTAAATCCAAAACCTGGGATTATCCCAGTCTAAATCAAGAGTATGGATTAATGAACATAATTTAAAGTTATTCATTTAATTGCAACAATCTAACATCTGTTCTGTTTGAATTTAAGTTTACTACTAAAAAAAAAAAAACACTGATTTTCAGTTGATATATTTAAACTTTAAAAAATAATTATACTTTTTGCATTATGATGACATCATTGAAAACTACTCATGCAAAATGAGAATAAAGAAAGAAGTATGATACATTTAGGTTTTCTTTTCTCTCTCCCTTTTTTTTAATTTGTGTTTGAACAGATTGCATGATCTTTCCAGCATTGTTTTAATTAGTTAAAGAATTAAAGGAACTGGATTTAAGATGTAGCTTTCTATTTATGTTTTTCTATTCAATAGCTGAAGCAACACTCCTGTACTTATGCAGGTATTTTGGTGTTCTGTACTCACATATTAGGGGGGGTGATCCCTTTAGGTACTTATTTGCCTAAAAAGAACAGATTGTGAAGACTGTGGGTAGAAAAATAATTTTTTTTTATCAACCTGTAACAATTCTGCAATTCTGAACAGAGGCAAGAGCATGTGAATATATTTTTATATCACCCACAAAAGTTTTTTGATGGTCAAGAAATTGACATTGCAATAACAACACATAAGATGGTAGAGAAATCTAGATAAAGTAAGAATAATATAAACAGAAAAGCTCTTTGAAAACAAACAGTTTTGACCCATAATTCATTTTTATAAAGTATTGTGATGTTTATGAGAATAATGAGATGCTTAAAACAAATTCAATTGAATAATTTCTAAAAGTAAGTTGATAAAGTTCTGTTTTAATGAAATAAAAGGCTCATGTAAAAAGAAAGGAAAAAAACCAACAAAAAGAAAAGTTAATTTATACATGTAGATTTTAATATAACCAAGAATACATAATTTTTGAAAGTGATATCAAATACTAATTTTAAATGAGGTTGTGGTTAAAATACATGTTTCTCCCAACTTCAAAATTACTTTTGAAAGTTAAAGCTTTTGTGAATCTATGTCTATTACATAAGCAGCTTGTACTGCTATGCACATGAAATAACCTTATCTTCCACCTTTAAAAAAGAGAGCAACCTCTTTAAAAAATTCATGTATGTATGTATTTATTTATTTGAATCACAGAATATCCACCAGAAAAATAAAAAAAAGGTTGCACTCAAGGAAAATTAAGTATTAGCACAGAATTCCAGTTAGGATGTTGAAAACACATTATCACATGTACATTTTTGAAATTAAGTCAATAAATAATTGCTATGATTCTGTGCTGAGCCAGAATAGGCCTTCCAGAGAGGTTGCAGAGTCTCCCACCTTGGACATACTCAAAAGCCATCTGCACATAGTCATTTGTGAAACTTTAACCTCACTGAACTCACACATTAACAGAACGTATTTAATCCTTGAGAAAACAAGTTCAGTTAAAGAAAATTTACGTGCTAGAAGCAGGAATTTTCTGGCTTACACTGAAACACATCTTAAATGTTTTGCCTTAATATGTCATAAGTTACAGTTTTCAGTTTTGTGGTTGGTTACTTAAAATTCCATTCTGTTTTTCCCATGTTTGAACTGAAGCATTTTTAACAATCTATCACAAAGACCAGCCTATAAGCACTGTATTTCTGAATAAAATTTCCTAGATTATGCAAGTCTGATATAAAGCCATAGAAATTCTTTTGAATGTTCTCCCAGTTTTACACAGGTGCATAAAATACTCATTCCATTTTAAGCGTGTGTCTTTCTCTTTTTTTTTTTTTAAGAAATTTAGGATCAATTTAATGGTAAGCAAGTACTTAAGTACTTTCCTGACTAAATAATAATTCATGAAATAAAATAAATAAATAATATATATGAAAGTTTATAACTGAGTTTCAGCAGTCCATCAGTGTGGTGTGAACTGCATGTTTCTTATTAACTAGCTGAATGCACAGACAAAACTGGTTTTAGTTTGATTACCTTACAACTACCTTCATTTTCACAGCCTTTCTGGGCAAAGCGTCAAGACAGATTCAGAGACGATTTCTAATGTTCACCCCTGGACATCTGACCTGGTCAGTCACCACACTATTTAGACACAACAGAAAGGTAGTGATGAATAACTTCAGTCTGAAACACTTTGTTTTCTTTATGGTGAAATCTTAAGGTCTGTGGTCTTCATGGTGAACTTCTCTATATTTTCCTTTCTTTATGTAGTTGAACTGCCTCGGAAAGATAAGAAAAATTAAAAAAAAATAAAATGGTATCACTGAACCTGGGTTAAAGGACACTGTTAAGTTAATGGCTAATTGTCTGGAAAACACCAAACTTGCATTAGTTCCATATTTAATTATGATTTTTTTTTTTAGTTTTTATCATGGATTTGTTATTAGATTTTTTCTAGGAGGTCATAGGTCAATGAGATTTCAATGTAATAAAGAATGATTAAGTATATTTTGTAATATAAGTTTCACTGTACTAACATTCAATACATATGATACATATACCATGGTCTCCATAGAAACATCCATTACCTAGTATATTTGTCATTACTTGGTTTCCAGACTACAACATTCATTATGTGCCCAACAGCACAACAGTAATTCAAGATCTGACTGTATTTCCATTATAAAACTCTATTAGAAGAGGATTTTTAATGCTTCTATAAAATTTCAATCTTGCTGAAATTTACTACAGAATTTTTCAGCCTGAGTATGAATATGAGTTCATTGAGTTTGTTAAAATTCCAGTAATTAAAAATAAATAATTCAAAAATTTAAAGGCAATATATATCCTGACCCCTTTGTTGTGCATTAATAATGTGAAATTTCCATTTAAAATAAGCAAATTTTGTAAGAAATCATGAACATTGGATAAGAGCAGCTTATATCAACCACATGTTTAATGACAGTGTTGAATTATCACTATCAAGTGTTAATTTGTTATAGAATCTGAATCTTCTTTCTTTGTACTCCATCAGGCAAATCCTTTTTTTTAAACAAGTGATTTTATTTTTTTTTCCACTAAACAATTGAGATAATTTCAGCAAGTTCTAATTTTTATTTATTTATGTTTTGAAGCAAAAATGTTTTACAAATTTAATTGATACTTTTTATTGGATTTTATAGTCAGAAATATTTTTGGAGTATTTAGCTTTTTAACTGACAATATAAAGGAAGGTCAAGCACTTTGTCAGCCAGATGAATAAAGTAAGCAAACCAGCCAACCAGTAAAAAACCTCCACATCAAATGGCAGATCATGTTACTTCCCTTTTACTTTTTTAATACAGAACTGGAAGGACACTAGCAGTCGGCAATTTCATTTTTTTAAAGGACAGCAATAATTAACGGAATGGTCTGTTCAGCATGATTTGGGCTTATGAGACCAAAAAGTGATAAAAGGACCTTTATCTTGCAAAAGAACAAAGCTGAACTAGGAAGATGGTGAATTTATATCAGCATTAAGGATGCATTCCATTAGTTCTAAAGTTTGTGAAATCCATTTCCTCTGAATCTCTCAGGGATAATTCACCTGAATTAGCATTAACTTTAGGAGGGAGCTGTGACCTGAATGCTGCTCTCTTACTTTACTCAAAGAGAAAAAAAAAAATTTAATTTATTTAGTGACCTTTGTAGATTTCAGACTTGAACGATTTTCTTTCATTTCAGTCCTTGATATACTCTAGGTAGGAACTACCACTTGTAAATGGTGATTGCCTTATTCACAGCTATAGACATAAAGCCTTGGGGCTCTTTAGTGCTTCCCTTACAGTGTAAGTGTAAGAAAGAATAGCACAAAATATTTCAAAGAATGGTGGTGTTGAAAAATCCAAATTAGTTAATGATTAGGATAACTACAATTACACCGCGCCTTTCTTTTTCAAAAGAGAATCAAATTTTAGAGGAGATAAATGTGGAAAATCTAAAAGTAAATCTGCGCTTGTTAAACAGGTTTGATTTTAGAGGAGCAGGAGAGAACATATTGCAAAATGAGACATGTCTATCTAAATTCAAAATTTGGATCCCCCAAAATTTCCAATTTACTTTGGAGATCATTTACCTTAGGAGCTTCTGTTTACACAGGGATGCTCACATGTAAAAAGACTCTTGTCACAGAAGATTCTGCTTGTATTAATACACCTCAGCAAGATAATGCTTTACTCATGCCAAATTCATTGGATTCATGAAATAAGTATTCCTCTGCCTGTATTTTTGAGAACATTTGATGTGATAAATTTTCAAACAAACGTAATGAATTGGATCCAATGCAATGGTAGCCATCAAGTTCTTGTAAGTTATTCTGAGAGAGAAGGTAATGATGGCATTTCCAGTTCTGAAGACCTGTATTCAATTAATTTTTTTTTTTTTCTGCTCTAAAGTAAAATGCCAGAATAGTCTTTGGATTAGAATATAGCTGTCCTTATGCCACATACTAAAGATAGATCTAGTGACTGAGCTTGAAGCTGATCTTTGGTCTCAAGCTTGCTTGTCTCAACAAATTAACCATGAATTCTTTGTATGACAAATGCATATGTCAAGTGATGGCTATAATCCTTTCAGAAAGAAACAGGACATATGTCTCTAGTCTTCTTGTAGACTAGAGACAAGACGTCTACAAGATTACTTTTATCTACTTCTCATGATAATGAATAAAGGGCATGTTTTTCCTGTCAGCCAGGTTAAAACAGGGGTAGAAGAGAGATTTAAAACACAATACTTAATATTTACTTACTAGTCAATACTTAGACAACTCATTTTATATATGACGGCTTATAAAGCTCTCTTCTTAGCATTTGTTTGTCAAGTCCAAACTTTGGTACTAGGCTTTGACAACGGCTTTACTCAGATATGTGAATTACGTTAAAAGATAAAAATTTCAGGGCTCAGAATTATGACACAAGAATCTCCTTTTGGACTGGGTTAGAAGTATTAGAAAAAAAATATAACTAGAGACAAATTGAACCATAAAAAAATCTGGATCTCACACAGAGATCATAGAATCATGGAATCATAGAATGGTTAGGGTTGGAAAGGACCTTAAAATCATCTAATTTCAACCCCCCTGCCATGGGCAGGGACACCTCATTCAAGGGACACTTGCAGAAATCTAAGTGTGTAAGTAGAAAATGACTCTAAAACCGAAGAGAGTACATTGTGAACTTACTTAAGTGTCCTGCAGTGTAGTATTTGTTCAGCTAATATATACACGTAATGACGAAATAGAACCAAAGACTGTGTTGTGGGTTAAACCCAGACAGCAATTTAGAATCATGCAGCCATTCGTTCATAGCCCCTTCCCCCTTGAGTAGACTCAAGAGAACGTAAAACTTGTGGGTTGGGATAAGAACAGTTTAGCAACTAAAGTACAATATAATACTAATAACACTAATACTGATACTGGTACTGATACTAATGTTAATGCTAATACTAATCCTAATCCTAATCCCAATTAATATACTGCTAACCAGAAAACTTTGTATGTTTTAGTCACTCACAAAATAGCAAATTATTTTCATCTCTTAAACCTTGATTTTTGTTTAATCACAGATTGTCTAATTAAAATTTTATTAAAAATTCAAATCAAATAGTAAGTCACAAAAAGTAAGAAACTACCCACTGGAGCCTTTGTTTGGTAATCAATTAAAGCTTGTAATTATCAAAAAGCAGGCAATTAATTTATTTTCTATTATCTCAGTTGATGTTCCACAAAACTAGTTTTCTTTGACTTTTCTTTTTTCTTTTTTTTTTTTTTAATAAAGCTTTTTTAAAAGATGTCAAGAGTTTTTGCTTTTAAGATTCCCATTGCCACTTGATTACCAAAGCTGTGTGGTTTCTAGATCACATCATTTCTTTCTTACATCTGAACTCAAACTGTGAATTTTTTTTCCTTCATTTCCCCAAACCCTATCACCATGTTTGGCTTCATATGCATTATGTATAAATAAACCTACTTGCTTGAATGTGACAATGCCATTGTTTAAGCAATATATGACTTAGATGTATGATACACCTAATTGCAACAGTCCAACAATCTTCGGAAAAGTGAGTATGTCTATATTTATTGTACAATATGATAATGCTATAGATTACTTAAGATTTTCAATCTTTTCTATATTAGAGAAAGTATTCAGTGAAGAAAAAGTACAATTATAACATCTGAATTTCAAAAATATTTTACAAATTATTAGCTTTTAACAAACTAAAGATTCAGAGTAAACTTAATCAGATCTAGTTATTTTGCTTTTTAGAAAAGAGTGTTCTCAAAACTACAAAAAGGTTCCTTTGAGTCTGCCTAACTTTCTCTAGTGGATAATATGAAGTGTGTACAAAGATACACAGAGATAGTAAATGCAATCCAAAAAAAAAGAAAAAAAGTTTGATGCTTCAGTGCCTTGATAAAACATGTTCTACGACAGCTGTGTGTGAAATTTTACGGTTTTGTTTCACAGATGTTGGAATGAATGTTTTTGTAGCATTTTATCCATGTAGGTTGTCACCTTCTATCCCACTCTTTCTTCGAAGTTCACATGAGTTTCTGATTCAGAGAAAAATAAAATTGCAAAATGAAAATCAGTCAAAACCAAAAGTGGGGCAAAAGAAAAAAAATCATTGTAAATTTTATTAGGGTTAGACACATAAGTCAATAGCTTTTTTGAACAGTATGTGTATTTGTTTATTAAAGATACTAAGGTCTTTACAACATCTTGCTTTTTTTGTAACAGTAAAGGAACATCACTGTATGACAATCTGCCAAGATACTTTCAAGGTTATGAGGTAAAATTACTTTATGTGGGGGTGGGAGCAAACTGATAACAAATGTTATGTGCTCACAAGTTACAGTCAATTTATTCTTACCTTCAGCTGCTATTTGATTCTTCCGCAATGAAAATAGATTCCTCACAATGGTGTGCCTAGAATATACATGCTCTATTGCTTATTAGATAAAACTAGAAGACGGCTTGTGATTTGCTAATCTGACCACCTACATATCACAGGTGATGTTTACAGTAGCTGATGATTACACATAATTAAAATAAATTTGAATTAGAAAACAGGTATTACTCTTTTTCTGAATACAGATTTTCCAGATGTATATTCATTTCTTCATATACTTACCACCTGACATTACTGTGATGATAAATTTTGTACTGCAGCTAAGGAAGGCCTTATTCTGAAAGCCTTGTTGTAATGGAAAAGTCTGTGAAATGTTTTACTCAGCAAGCTGGTAATCAAAAATTTAAGATTGCTAGGACAAGGAGGGCTAAAGTATCTATCAGGCATCTTCTACAAGTGACTACTAGGTATTATGAATAGTTCATAATCCACTGGTGAAGAATGCATTAGATCTGAATATCAAGCACAATACTACATAAAGGGTGACAAGAATTAATTTTGTTCTGATCACACAAAAGCTCATGACAGATACTGTATATAACACACTAAATTCTATCTATGTGTAAATGGCATTAAAAAAGTAAAAGGTAAGGGTAAGAAAGAGCTTTCTCATCAGGGAGGATGAATACAATGAATACTTGTCACAGCAGCAGTCAGCAGAGTCCTGAGTTTACGATTTTCCTGAGATTTTCTTTTCATAGCTATGACTTCTGGCATTGTATGATTTTTGCCTCAGTTGCTGAAATGAGCTAGCACAGTTGTACACTGCAGGCTTTACAAAGAGCTTTAAGAAAACAACCCTTAGGACTGAAATCATGGAGAGCAGAGAGCAGGGTATCAGCTTCAATGACAAGACAGCAAAGACATAATGGGTTAGGTCAGTGGTTTTGTGAGACAGATTCAATATAGTAGACCACTGTGGTAAACAGGAACAACTAGACAATATAAAGGATGCAGGCATATATCACAAAAATGTTGTTTGCTATTAAAAGATAAAAAAAAAAACAAACCAAACCCAGCATCCTGGCTTCATGATTCAAGCTATGTAAATGAGAGAAATAAGTACAAAACTTGTTAAGGTAATAAACAGCTATTTGCAAAGCTGGGACTGAAGGTGAAATATATATCAAATTATTTTTGATGCTTTTGTCATCATTGTCTTGATTTTGTTACTTCTGATCTAAATTGCAGTCACAGACCTTCACTTCAGCATAGAATTTATTTTCAGTCTTGCTTGTCTATGTTGATGAATACTCCAGCTCTGTGAATTTTTAAGAAGCTTCTAAAATTCAGAAGGTTTTTCTAAAGTCTGTGTATCACTGCATTAAGTGAAACATTCATATTCCAGAAATTCTGGTCACATACATAATTTGATTTCCTCAAAGTTGGCTTTATTCAGCTATTCATAAACAAAAACAATGGCTATGCTTTTAAAATTTTGTTATGCTGTTACAAATAGATTACATCATTAATTTTAAATATTAGCATTATGTTGGTATTAAAACTTGTCTCATATTAAACAGATTAAATGGTCTGATAAGCAACTATCTGTAATCATTCTTTAAACTAAAATTCTGAACCTCTCACAGAATGTCCAATAATTTAGACTATACAAGTGGCATTAGGGTACCTCAAGTATCTTATGTTCAGGTGCTGGAGACAGAGTGCTTTTGATGCTTATTATGTTTAATAACAGTTAAAACCCAGGAAATTATCTAGCATATAATAACGTAGTACATTCGAATTCAGTAGCACACTTAAAGAAATCTTAGGACTAGCTGTGCACTAACTTTTTAAAGAAATCCTTTTCCTTGCCAAAAGGTTTAGATATATCAGACATGAAGGATCAGATTTATTTATTTGATATTTGTGGGCTGATATATTAAAACTTTATTAAAAAAAAAGAGTAAATTTTACAGAGTACTGAGTAATCTCTGTATTTTTATTATATAACTGTATATATACACACAGTTTGTGAATGAGTTAAAATCATATTATTGTGCAATTTATTTTTCAGTTGTTTTTTTTTTTTTTGTAAACTTAGATGCATTTCACCTTTGTAACTTGTTCAATGAGAAACTCCAGTGAACTATATCCCCAGAAACAATTAATGGTTGAGCAGCCTATAATAAAGAAAACGCTGTCATGGCTTAGCAATTAGTGCATGGATCATCTTCAAAAACTTACACTCTTTTCTGTCTGCAGCATTTAACTTTGCTCTGTGATTTAAATTATATTCGAAGTGAATGGCTATATTCAATTACTGTAGTAGTGTGTTATGAGAAATTGTTACAATTGTGATTAATAACACTTGTGGAAAACAATTAATTTGGTGTCCTCTTGCTAGATCAAGTATACAAGCTAATTTCCTGTAGGAAAGAAACATGTTTATCAACATACCTTTTTTTGATGTTTTAATTGGAAACACTAAATGCTTCATTCACTGTACAAAGTTTTCTTCCATGTATTAAAAATGCCTTTATGATATAAAAAGGAGACAGTAAAGAAAGTATTATTGACAACATGCATAAGGAGGAGAAGAGGACCTGCACAAGGAAAAGGACAGTTATCTCATTTCATCACAGAAAACTTTTCATACATGCATTAGCAGTGACAACAGTACTCAAAACTGGTTGAAATACACTATTTTAACGAAATGGAGGAAGAACTGAATAACTCATTCCTCCTTCATTTAAAAAAATACATGCCAAAATAGACCTCCTTCCTCAGCCAGCAAGAACTAAAAAGAAAGGCATTTTCTTCTGCCCTAAGTGCCAGAAGAGCAGGAAGAAAGAGGATTCATTTTCTACCACCATTCTACATCACTGCTTTGTAGCTTGCTGTCTTCTTTGATTTCCTTATTTACTTTAGTTTTCCTTCCTTCCAGAGGAAGTTTCATTTATTTATTTATTTATTTATTTTGCTGTATTTTTATTGTTGGATGTAATATTAAGACACTAATGTCTGTTAGTATTTTCAAATGGGTAAGTGGGTATGTCACATCTCTATAGTTACAATAGTCATAGATTTTTCCAAGACTTCTATTACTTTAATACATTACTGATTTGGTTTACTTTAATGTCTAGAAATGATTTGTTCTAAAAATGTAAATAATAAGGATGCCATATTTACGGGATGAATAGGTTAATGAATGTTTATGCCACATAATTCCAAACATCTGAGTTATGTACCTGAGTTAGATGAAACTTGCCAGAAAAGACCTTTTTAATCAGTTGAATAGGGCAGGAACTTAACATAAGTGTTCTTATTTTCCCTCACTGTTGTGTATCTAAATACTTTATGTGGACTAGCTTCCTACACCAGCTTACACTGTTGAAGTTATCAGTCTTAATCATTCACATCCTTTCCATCTTTTCCCTTAATTGTATTCCTATAAATACTACTGAATCTTAATTTCCAACACTATGGACAAATTAAAGTAATCTTTACTGTTTTTTTTGTTTTTTTCTTCCTAACACCATAAGCATAGAATAATCTTATTTTACTATATTTCAAGATTATATTAATAAAATCACAAGCAATTCAGTGAATGAAAAATTGTTAGTACAATGCAACAGGACTCTCAGATAGTTAGTAATTATAGAATCATAGAATGGTTTGGGTTGGAAGGGACCTTCAAGATCATTTTGTTCCAACCTGTCTACCACGGGCAGGGACACCTTCAGCTAGATCAGGCTGCTCAAAATCAAATCCATTCTGGCCCTGAACACTGCTAGGAATAGGGCATCTAACACTTCCCTGGACAACCTGTTCTAATGCCTCACTACCCTTAAAGAACTTCTTCCTAATATATAAACTAAATGGGTTGAGAGAGGTCCTTAGGAGAAGGACTTAGGGGTGTTGGTTCATGAGAAGCTCTACATGAACCGTTAGCATGCGCTTGCAGCCCAGAAAGCTGATTGTATGCAATACTGCATCAAAAGGAGCATAGCCAGCAGGTCAAAGAATCATAGAATCATAGAATAGTT
>NW_009934129.1:46385-50505 GCF_000696875.1 Nestor notabilis | reverse complement strand
ATATTCTAATATAAAAGTGTACTGAGCAGCAACTTCATTTGCAGAAAAAGTATCAGAAGAAACACAACGTGTAAATAATTTGCTAAATACACTTTCAGCTTGCAAAAGCTAAGCTGAGTTTCAGTAATTGCTGGCACACAATGGGATAGGTATCACTTTCCAGCCCAGGGAGGAAATCTGGCACCTTAACACTAGGCAGAATGTGGCAAATAGTAACTTCAATAAGAATTACAGACAGAAGTTTTTAACAATATCCTTTTCCCCCCACAAATACTAAACCTCTTCTTCAGATATGGAACATTATTTATTGCTCTTCAAGTGAGGAAAAAGCAAAGAAAGAACAGGTCAAAACTGCAAGTGTGTCTCATTCTCACTGGGCACCAAAACATCCAAATACCTCCATGTCTTTTTCAAGCTGTTAATTTATTTTTTCTTTTTGCATCTTGCTAGAGTATTTGTGCTTTTTAGAAAGCATTTTTAATATGCTAAAGCTATGATTAAACAGAAAAAAAAAGGAGTTGGTACCCACCAAAGACCAAGTGGGTGGCCCAAGAGGTGGCCTCTATGCTCTTCTCAGCATATGCACAGAAACACGCTAATTACTAAGAGATACAGGACCATGGCATGCATTGCTCCCCATCCTTCACATGCCCAGCACTATTTCAAGGCTGAAATAGTCATCCCTCCAAAGTAAGGAAGACCTCCCATTTTGCCTTTGCTTTTGGGAAGAAAGGAAAATTTAAGTTTGAAGCAACAGACATTATGGAAACACAAAGGGAAGAGGAGCAGTTGAGTCCTAAAACAGAGCAGGCACCTATAGATTAGGTGAAGAAAGTCTATACTGCAGGGCCATCATACAAGAAGATTCTTGCGAGATCCCCACTGTGCTCTGGCATACAGGGGCTTACTAAAGTATTAGCTCATTACTTAAATCACAGCCTCATGTCTGTTTTCTATCACCTACATTACCTGATCATTACACTAAAGTTCATGTCAACAGGCTTCCAAAACACATCTCTCTGTCTACGAAACTCTTCAATTGCTTCTTGTCATTACTCAAGAGTTAAAAGCATTTGCTTTTTCTTGGAGATGCTGCAATTACTCACCCAGAGCAGGAGCTCTTTGTGGGTAGCTGCATATGCTTTTAATGGGTTTTATTCTTCAGCCAAAGCAGTAACAAAGAAAGCTTTTGTTAGCTCAACTTTTGTGCTGCAAGTCTGCTGAAAAGGATGTTCCTCCAGTATTAGAAGTTAATTTAGCTGCTTCTGCTACCATTCAACCCTTGGCCTCTGTTCTAAGGCTGCCAACACAAATACCACCTGTGATGGCCATTCTCATAAACTTGTTCTGTATGAAGGGATTTGAAATGTCTGGCTCAGCTTGATCAGGGAGACGTGCCAACTCAAAGGCTCTAATAACCTAGACACCAAAAAAAGGCTTTTTTTGCCCACAGCGTCTATGTTACATAGCATGTTGTCAACATTTTGACGCATTTGAACTTGCATAGGATTTAATGTGATGAGCCTAAGCTCACGTAGACGAGCATTTATGCAGTCCAGCTGAATGAAGCTGAAAACAACGGACTTGTACAAATGCTGCTAAAGAATTGTTGCTAGAATCAGTCCTCAGTTATTACAGCAGCAACATTAAATAAGTCCTTCAGCAATATGCAAGGAAATAAGCAAGCACACCTAGGGTTTCTTTAAATAGAGATGTTAGCTACGGCCTACACAAGATAGTGCAGCACCAATTGAACTTTTCAACATCTCAAGCATTCTCTTCATAGCATATACTAAGATTGTGCTACCTGCAGAAGCACCAGCTTATGAAGTGATCAAATGTCACTGAATTTGATCAGTCAGGTTCCAAAATACAACAGCCATGTCTATTATCTCAAGTGTTAGCCCTTAGACAAGACAAACTTATCACATAGCCTCTGCTACCCAAATTACTGGAATGCAAAAAAAAATTGATTTACTGTCCTGGTTTCAGCTGGGATAGAGTTAATTTTCTCCCCAGCAGCTGGTGCAGTGCTGTGTTTTGGATTTAGTCTGAGAACAAAGCTGATAACACACCAGTGTTTTAGTTGTTGCCCCGTTGCACTTACCCTGATGAAGGACTTTCTCAATCTCTCAGGCTCTGCCAGTGAGGAGGGGCACCAGAAGCTGGGAGGAAGCAGAGACAGGACACCTGACCCAAACTGACCAAAGGGGTATTCCACAGCACAGCACGTCATGCCCAGTACATAAACTTGGGAGGTTACCCAGAAGGCCAGATTGCTGCTTGGGTCAGGCTGAGTATCAGTCAGCAGGTAGTGTGCAATTGTATCGTGCATCATCTTGTCTCAAGCCACAGATTTTACTTATTTTCCAATTCTCCTCCCCATCCCACTGTGGAGAGTGGTGGTGGTGAGTGAGTGGCTGCGTGATACTTAGTTATCAGTTGGGTATGAACAAAACATTTACTCTTGCAATGGTTAAGGCTCCACATATGCTTGAAAAAGAAAGCATTCAATTTACTTAAAGATGAATTTAGAAATTGATTTCCACAGCATTTCACCTCATACCCTCACAAGTGCTGCATAGTAGTATTGATATTAGTTGCTTCACGCTACTGGTACAACAGCTATTGAGCAAGGAAAGCTAGACAGAAACATCTAGAGCAGACCATTGCTGCATGACTTAATATGACAGAAGGCATTGCACTGAACTAGAGCTGATAATACAAGATCACTGGCATGTCTAAGAACTTAGATCAGCAGTCTTTCAGACAAGAAGGTAGTAGCAACAAAACAAGCAACGACAACCATAACAACACAGCCAACAGCAGCCTGGCACTCTCCTTAGTCCTTTCCACTCAACTTCACTAGCCTGTTAAATATACATTCATTAGCATTGACCAGAAATGCACTTTTCATCTGGCAGGCAACAGAGGAAAGCAGAGAGTATCTCTTTTCTCCCTGCCCCAAACCCTGTCAATTGGCATGATCCAGAAATGGAGAGGGAAGAAGGGAAGGAAAGATGGTGCAAGCATAATAAAGAAATGCAAGACTCAAGACAGTTACAGACTTGGCAACTCCACCACGATGGAAAAGCAGTTCTGTATCATGCAGTGGCTTCTTACAACTGGGAGTATTGCTCATCCATGAAATCCAGTGAAGCATACTAAGGGTTTAACTTTACTTCAGAGTTAGTAAGCTATTACTAACAAGCTGGTTTCCTGGTCCCATGAAGTGAAAGGTGGGGGCAGTTCTCTGAACATTTGGACGAAGCAGATGCATTGGCCACCAGGAACTGAAATTAAGCTGTTGGCTAGTTTACATCTCACTAGCACAACCATCTTTTCCCATCTAACAGCTGCTGTTGTCTGAGTCTAATTATACACACAGTTTATACAACAAATGGTAGCACACTTGAGAGCTTTAGCTCTGAATGCACACATGGTCAGTGGTGCTAGCATTTTCAATCAATGCCATGAGGCATTTTTGCTTTGTTCTGTTACAAAAATATTTACTAGAACTTATTTCCAAGTTTGGATTGATTAAAGATACAGAAGTATGGAAAGAAATATTCGTTGCTCCCAAATGGCTTTGGAAGAGGACCTGGGGCTGTACTGCCTGCCACATAAACAGGCAGAATCAGGTGGGATCATCTTTTCCTTACCATCCTGACTTTCTAATTTTGGTTATAAAAACAAAAAGTCCCAGTGGACTGTGCGAGTCCAAATACCATGAAAGGTTCATATTTCCCACCTACAAAACTGTCTCTACTCAAGAAATTTTGAACTTTAGTCTGGTTTTCTGAATCCTAAAATGAGATAGACATGCTCTCAGACTTGCACAACATCTAGGCCCACAGTTTGTTCTTTGTTTTGGGGTAGGTGGACGTGAAAAATGCATTAAAAGAGGCTGACTGTGGAAAATACATGCAAACTTTTAGTTTTAAACTGAAGAGCTACGCAGGCAGCTAGTGGAACTGCTGGCAGCATGGGGAATAGAAAGGTAACTGTTTAATCTGCTATTTTCCAGGTTCATGAATGGGATTGGGCACACTGAACCATGCCAGAGAGCAACAACCTTACAGCTGGCTCTTTATGAATGCCACAGATACTGGGGGGGGGG
>NW_009934129.1:7353-46365 GCF_000696875.1 Nestor notabilis | reverse complement strand
GGGAGGAGGGGAGGGGGCGGAAGTTATTTTAACAGCCAATGTATTCTATTCAGAAGCAAAGGCAAACCCAGCGGAATCTGGGGTCAGAGCTGGATCAGAAACGGGAGAACAGCAGCAATGCAAGAAGGACAAAGACTGCACCCGAGAGCTGTTTTGAAAATTCACTGAAGTTCAGGGAGAATGAAAAGCTACAAGCCCTCAGAAATTAAGTATGCACAGATTCTAAACTAATTAGTACAAAAGCAGGATAGTAGTTTGTAGATGGTACCAGTGCAGTCACAGATAATGACACAACTGCTACATGCAAAACTGACTAAGAAAGAGACACTGCTCCTTGCATTGCACTGAAACCTAAAAACCATTTTCTTGAGGAAACTGAATTTCCAACTGCATAATGTGCGGCAAAGCACTAAGAATTGCCTGATATTAGCACAGAATCCATAACCTTGCATAGTGTTCAGTGACATCCCTGTAATTAACATGGCAGTTAATGCTGGAAGAGAAACCTTCTTTCTTCCTGTGAAAATTCTCAAGACTTCTACTGGGCCAAGCCCAAGGCCTCCTAAGTTTTTCAAAAGAACAATTACTAAAAATCCAAGTTCAGTTTTTTGGTCTGAAAGAAGCATAAAAAGAGGATTAAAGTTGGAATTTGAGCACTTTCAAGTTGAGCACCTCAGTGACTCACCCTGTTGCTATTCATCTCAGCCTAAGGACAGAAATTCAGTCCTGAGAATTTGAGAAACCTTTAGCAAGCAACAGAATAACGGTATTAGAAACACTCTATTTTCAAATAAACTTAGCCTTACCACAGTAATCTTTTTTGTACAGAACTCCCATGGGTATCTACTGACAAAAGTGTATTACAGCTTTAATAACACTTACATAAATCACTGCAGTAAAAAAATGTGTCTCTATGAATTAGTTGCTGAAATCTGAAGCAATAACAAAGGCATACAGGTATTACAAACAGCAGAACCTTCTACTGTATGTAAAAGCTAAGACGTATCCTTCAATAACCATCCCTGTATTCTAGAAGTTTCAGTGCTTCAGTTGCAAAAGCCTGCTTATATTCATATACTTGAGAAGCCATTCTATCAAAACCCATAAAAAAGACCCAAAGCAGTTTGGGGCTTTCACTTCACTTTCTGCACTGAACAGCTACCGCTGTAGTAGTTCACTGTGTGAGAGAGACCAGGCTTTAGATTGGTCTGCCTGTTGCCATGCCAGGACATATCTGTTTCTGTCTCACACAGAAAAAAGCATGAGCTTCTGCTACTCACATTAGGCAGGTAACAACTCTTCCTGCCTCATCACTCAATCAGTGACAGAGCTAAGAAGTTAATTTTCAGTTTAAAACTTGAGAGACCTTATGTTCAGTGGATGGAGATCACAAATGATCAGAAAGGAAAAAAACGCTCTTGTCATAAGTAGAAAGGTATGTTACACAGAGGCTTCTCCTCCTTCAACTAAGTATTTCAAGAAACAGGAAATATCATTACACCAGGAACATATAACCAACCCAAAATCTGTTTCTAGTTTGCACAACAAGTGCAAAACGGCGACAAGCAGTACCTTACTTTAGTGAGCTTATGCAAAGTCATAAGCCGTGAAGGGAAAGAAAATAAAGGAGAGCTCACACTCCAGACTGCTGAATGACCATGAGATAGCAAGAATAACCAAGCCACAGGTGCACTGACCTCACTGCTCCTACACAGGTGAGGATTCATCCCATAGCACACATCCATCTATTTCTATTTCCTAGACTAATAGCAAGTGTTTTGCCTATAAATAAATAAAAATCTAAAAATGATTATTATTATTATGGACACTTCTTCCTGTTTTCGCATCAATTCCCCTACTTTGCTCCATGGAGTTTTGAGCCTGGCCCACAAAGGCAAGCATGCAGAGACTTGGTGCTTCACATCCTCCCCTACGCAAGACTGAGGGAGCTGCTCTTACATGTTACAGCAATATCTACTGAGAAGCTGTTCTGCTTGCTGTGCTGCTCTTCAGTATTTACACTAAAGCTGGTTCTTGTGGCTTTCCAAAGACAAGGATCAGAGCAAATACTACTCTGCTTGCCCTTACTGATAATCCTCTAGCCAACAAGGAGAGGTGTCCATTTTCTTGTGATGCAGTTCTGAAGTGCATGTACGATCAGGTTTTTTCCTCTACCCAGAAACATTATCTATTCTCTTTTAACATCTAAAAAAAAGCATGATGCTCAATCTTTAATCATGTCCAATATTAATACTGAAGATTTCCCCTACTGACAGGCTAAGTTTCAAATTATGTAATTATCCCATTAATTTCTACGTAACACATTCATTAGAAGCTTTATTTTAGTTTTAAAACATAACTGAAATTTGTCATGTTCCTACTAATGCCATTAAATGGATTTTTCTGTCAATAAAATTTTTACATAAATTGAATTAAATGGAACACACATATTTTGCCAGAAAGCAATACTTCAAAGTATATTCTGTTTGTACCTGTACTTACAATTCCAGCTGCCACTTACTCAGTTTCCATCAAAGGCCAATTAAAATTTCACATTTAAGATTCACACCTTAGCATTCAAATCTGCTGTCCCTTCCCAAGGTTTGTCTAAGATCCTCTGAGCCACTGAATACTGTTTATCATTACTTACACCAAACAGTTAAGAGGTTAACAGAGGATAAAAATTAGATAAAAAAGAGGATAAAAATTTAGAGGATAAAAATTGCACAGCAAAATGTTCAGGTTGGGATATAAACTGAAACAGTAGATCATCGTCTGCTTTCAGGCTTACACCAACAAGTATTTCTTGAAAGCTAATTCATACTTCTTTAAGATCTCTCTGCTGTAAACACCTCAAATTCAAGACTATAAGTTGAGTGGCAATGACATTAAGTAGGTGCCTAAGCCTAAAACACTGCTTTAATTGGATGAACTTGCCCATTTACAACCTCGTACCAATGATGCTCCATCACTACAGGTTATCTAGTTTTGCTCCCATAAACACACTTCCTCAGTAACACCAGGAGAGTGTAACAGCAGAGCTGCAAGGAGATGATGCTTGGAAGCTCCCTCCTGCTTCTTATGAAACCACAGAAAGATTATGCTGTCTCACTGAGAAGGTGCTGACTTCCTCTTCCCATCTTCAGTTAAGACCATGCCAACCCAGAAACAGATGCAGAAGTCAACCACAGACAGAGAAGAAAGCAAGAAATATATTTTCATGGGCTGCTTTTAAACAACAGCTGTACTGTGAAAGGGGGAATGCTAAATGCCAATTTCTTTCAGCTGCCCACATTTCAAGTTTGGATAGTGGACCTTCAGATCTAGCATAATAGTAGCTTTCTACAGCACAATGTGGGCTGTCAGGAGCAAGGTGACTTACACAGACCGTAAAAAGATTAACAAGGCAATATCCAGTATCACTTCCAAATAGTCAAAATTACACAGAATTATCAGACATCATAATTTATTTCTTCACATGGCTTGCTCACTTATTTGTTAGGCTTTCTGTCTTCTGGAATTAACTAGATTTTTGCTATCCATACCCACGCCTTCAGTAAACAGAAATGCCATGTTTGCCAGATCCCCAGAGACATTTCAAGTATATCATAGCAAAAGATATCTGCTATTCTTACTGGTAAAACTACAAGGGAAAGATTCTTGTGTTTGATGATGTTAAAGAATCAATGGCAATTCACTGACCTTGACTATAAGATGAACAGCTGTGTGCTGATTTTTCTTCTGCTGTTCTTCACTAGCTCAGGATGCCTGTAGGCATCTGAAACAGGTTGGCAGAGACATTTCCCTATACTCACACTGATAGTTAATGACTTTTAAATTTAATAGTCTAACATCAAGGAGATGTATACATATTGACTAAAGCATATGCGATAGCTACCTGTATTACTAGCAGGAAATGAGTACACTTCAGGAATTACAAACATTTACTGATGGTTTAGACACAAACGTTATTTCTTTTCTTTAATCCCACTGTACACAGTTACCCGTAGAATAGTCTGACAGATAATAGTATTTTTCTATTCCATTGACATCTCCATCACTTCTAAAAAACACAAATATCATAGCATAATTTCTGGTGCGGACTGGACAGAACCCAAGCCCAAATGTTAAGCAGACTGGTGCTCAGGACACCTACTGATTTCACACCAGAAACTGGATTCTGCTTTTCTCTAATTTGCATTCAGGCTGTGAACATAAACTCACTGGCTTGTCTTGTCCCCTGCTGCTGTTGTTCTTCCACCTTCTCTAAATATATATACACAAGATGTGCAATTAGAGCATTCCTCAGGACGAGTAATCACCGCTCTCTGCCTCCTTCCAAACACAACCAATCAGTAAGCAGAATAAAAACTACAATCCCTTTTGGGGAAAAAAGAAAAAAACAACCAAAAGAAAACCAAACCAAACAAAATCCTCATTAATTCTCTTCAATTATATTATTGCCTAAAAGAATTACTGTACAATTGTACATTGTACACACTCTACAATCCAGTAGTGAATAAGCAGTATTTATCCCAAATACAGATCCAATACTACATGGTTAATATAATAACAAATACTGCTTACCATTTCCTAATGATATCCCTATGCACTGAGAATTCATGGTATCGGTAGAGTTCTTTGCTTTAGCTCTCCACAGTAATAACAACAGGGTTCCTAGAAGGTCATAGTGATTTTCTCATTATAGTTACTGCAGCAAACCGTTCAGTGTAGTTAAATGGGAAAAAACCCCACCTCTGTACATGGCATTGAACCTAGGACGTATTTCAGGAACTGACAGTTGTGCAATTTGCTTCAGAAACATTCCAAGCCACACCAACATGAGAAACTGACTGATCCTAATTTGGACAGGCCATTCATTTTTCAAACTTATTGGCTTATATTAAGTTACACTTCTGTTGGCACTTCTCCCCTCTCCCTATGGCATCTCTCAATGGAAAACTCAAACAAACTCTCAGTTATTTAATCACATTATACCTAATCTATCAAATGTATGAGAAGACCAAAATCACCACCTCCATTTTGCCAAAGGTAAGTAGTGAAGTCAATAGGCTCTTCTGAAGTCATCCCACAGGTCAGTGGTAGACAGACAAGATGGCTGGGCTCCATAGTGCTGTATGAAGTTCCACACAATACAGCATTGTGTCACCTCTCAAAAAGCAATGAAGTCGTTGCATGCAAACATACTAGGAGACGTCAAGTGCTAGGAAGCAGAGTTGTGTTCTGGAATCCCAGCCTCTGGCCCATAAACATTTTTGTTTTGATAGCTGCTTTTACCTTCTTCATAAACACAATATATATAGTGAAAGATACATTTGATTTCCCAGAAATTATTAGCTATTTCATATTCAAAGTAGTCACACTAACATATAATTTGTAAATATGCAATGTGTTATTTAATTAACCTATACAATCTGTGATAATTTTAAGGACAAACAGCTACCAAAGCTGTGAAATTGATACTCAGAAATTAACTAGTACAAGAACCTTCTTTGGGAACAATTACATCAAGACTGAACAGTTTTCTTTACATATGCACCATAATGTGAGCTGTGAAGTTTGACAATTTGACAAAGTGTCATGACCATGTTCCATACAGGAAGTTAGATTATATGGGCTTTACATCTCTGAGAACTCCCTGTCAAATTGCACATAAAGGTACACCTCCAAAAATTTAATAGGCATAACAAATATGAGCATGGTTATATTTTAATATCTGTACAGAAGTAACTCACACACGTCAGGGCTTTATCTAAAGTCACAAGCATCTAGGATGTGATTAATAGATAGAATTATCATACTCCTATAGGTGCTAGTACAAGATCTCTCCTAACTTACTATCACAGAGGCTCAGGCCTGCCCTGCCCTGAGAGGCAGCATTATTTACTCTACATTTATGGCACTCTTGAGATAGAGCTAAATAAATAGGAAAATACCTGAGCATTAAGGAGCAGTAAATCAGCACAACAGAACCAGGCAGCAGACAGCAGTGTGTTCCACATTACAGATGGCAATGTATTCAGGATGCAGTCTTACAGGATTTCCTATTCAGGTAGCTACAAAGCAGGGATACTCTACATTTTAAAAAGCAGAAAAATAAGCAGTACCTTTTCAAACAGAGCTTATTCATCTGCCTCAATCAAGTCCATCTGACTTACTTTTGTTACTTTAACTTCATGTACACTCCACCCCCTTTAAAATTATGCAATTAGAAACCTGACCTGGAATAGGAAGCTTTATAAACAAGCCTAATGGGGAAACCACACTAACTGCCAAGGCCTAACTCAGTTTTGTGTTCACTGTTATCAAAATCCCGTGTTGTACTCACTCAGTGACAGAGATGGAGAGGTTTGTTTCGTTATACACCAGACAATTCTGTTTTCTTTAACTTACTTTCCTCCCTCACCTCCCATCACTCACCAAGGGCTTGGTTTCATCTTCATCTTTGAAATAGTAAAGCTGGTCACCCTTGAGAACAAACCAGCGCGTGTGCCAGGTCTTGACAAAGCCTCCTTGCTTCCGCAACCACCCACACTTAATGGCACTGTGCCTCCCGTGGCTCGGTGTGGGAGTCTCTGCAGAGCCATTGTGTTCTTCCATGCTGGAACTGGGCAAGTCTCCTGTTGAGAAAAAAAGAGGAAAAGGTAAAATAATTAGATTATTATCCAGGCAGTAACTGGCTCCTTTCAACTCAGCTGGAAAAGAAACATGCCCCAGCTACAAAGGTGTGCTAGAAAAGCATTTAGCATCTGCCTGCTTATTCTTAAGCTAGCACCCCATCAGCTGAGACAGTAACAATAATGAACCCAGTTGCTAAAACGCAGGAAAGAAGCAAAAGATTTGTTCAAGTACAGTGTAAGATATTTCAGCTGGCACTGAGGAAGACATTGGCTGTTTCTTGAGATGAGTTCTCCAGGATTATAGGCAGTAACAAAGAATGAACTTACAATACATCTTTGGACTAAGGAAAGTAGTGTGTTTCTCACTACTGGGCCTCTCCTTTTAATACTCCCTCACAGGCTTGGGGCTTTAAGCAAAATTAAAGAAGCCTCTGCTTCTCCAGGGCTTAATATACCCCACCAGACAAGCAGGCTTTTTTTCGTTTTGTTTTACTAAAGCCCATTTAATGGAATAGTGACAGTAAAGACAAGAATACCTGCATATTGCCTCGTATGAGCATGCCCTGACCAAAGTGAATGTGCATTCAGCCACGCTGATTATAGACACTTTGCAAATCATACAGAATTTTGGCGTGTCAACTTAAGCCACAAGAAGTGTGTCAAAATTGGAGCTGAAGTGTGGAATTAAACTTGACATAGTTTCATGTGCCTGTTCAGCCTTGTTAAAACTATACATTTTAACTATCTCTGGAAGGAGATGAATCTTCCTGATGGATTTTGTCCATACAATCAGGCAGTCATATGCTTAATCTTCATGGTCAAAAGGCTCTTCCTGATTCCCTATTAAGTCTAGATCTCAACAAACTCAGGATTTTGAGTTCCAAGTTCTGATATTTTCAGTTGAAACACAAATCAAACCGAAACCTTCATGTGCCAATTATTGTTTACCTAAACAGAATGAAATGTGACTATAACCACAAACACACCAGTGTGCAAAATTAACAGTGAAATTTCACTGTGTTTACGTGCTTGAAGAACATGCTTCTCTTCTTCCTAGACTACCACTGGCAGCCTTTCTTGCCTAGTCAGGAACTTGCACAGCTGTTAGAGCCGGGGAAAGACAGCTTCATAGGCAATGATCTATTGGTTCCAAACATCAGGGTGGAAAAGAATAAAACATTCTAAGTACTGCAGGAAGGAGACAAGTCCAAGCCTGGCACTCCAGCTCTGGTCCCCTATACAGCAATACTGTTACGGAACATAGTAACAGACATCAGCACTACAAGGGTATGTGCTCAGCTTCTAAGGTAGATTAGAAATGGAAACATGTGTTCATTCGGTAGACAAGACCATCCCTCTGACAATTAATACAAGTACTTTGGATAGTGTTACATCATTGTAAAATAAACTGCAATATAATCAAGCAAGAAGGAATAAATACATGAATAGATTCTAGTCAGGAGTGGTTTTCAGCCCGTTTTACCTTTGCTTCCTTTCTTCCTACCATTCATTTGGTAGGAGTGCCAGAGGTAGGAGCTCGTGCTCCTTTGGAACAACTTCTCCACCTGCCATATCTGTTGTGCATTTATACCTTTGCTTTTAATACCCACACAGAGCCTGTTGTCATGTCCCTGCTGTGGGCTACATCCTGGAATCTGATCTCCGTGATTAAAACTCGTAACTGCCCTGTGCCACTGAGGCAAATGTGCCTCAACACGAGCACAGAGGTTTCACTGCAAAGTACAAACTGCAGGTTCAAAACTTAAACCACTTTGTGATATTCTTCTCAGAAAAAGGAAAATAACATCTTTCTCCTGCCCCTTTAGGATTCATCTAGAGTCACCCTGAACACTTGTACTGTTACATTTACCTGAGCAAAGTATCCCTGCAAAACATACAAATGTGTCTGGCTCTCAAGAGCCTGGGATTACAATTATATCTGAGCAAGAACACACCGGCTGATAAACCCTCAGACCATACTGATAGAAGGTTTCTATGAGGGTTATGTACTGTCAGAGTACACACTCTAGGGCTGTAGAGTGTACTAGATGTTGCAGTGAGTTTCTGAATTGAACCTTGTCTTCTTCCAGTCTGGAGCTGCAAATGGAGATTCAAGTACCACTAGAAAAATTAATAGCTTGCTTTCTCAGTGTCTGCTCACACTTCAATGTAGCCTGGGCTCTTGTAATATTTTTAATTCACTTTGGTCTGTAATAATTACTTATGAATGCAACAAAGCAGAGGCCAAGCAGCCTCTGAAAACTGTACAGCTTTATGCCTGGATGCCCAAGCTCTCTCACTTGCTACCTTAGCTCTTTAGGAGGAAGAAGACAGATTAAGCAAGATCATTTGCAGCAAGCAATGGTCAGATAATATCTGAGAATCAACTTCACCCATGCACAGCAGGTTTTATTATACAGACTTGCACCCTACCTCTGCTTATCACCATGTCTGGTGAAAATGTGTCAGGAATGAGGACAGACTTATCTGTGCTATATGAAATCATTCTCTGCAAAAGGAAATGCTCCCAACTCATAATTGTTTTGGGGTTTTTTTAAATACAAGCAGAAATCTTTCAGATGCTGCCAGGTTTTGGCTAGGCCAAAGTAAATGCCAAGAAGCAGCCCTCCAACTCACATCCTTAGGAAGTGAACTGGCAAGTACTTTAGGGAAAGCATTGTAAACAACAGGTAAGTTATTGCAACTGAAAAAAGCAAGGAACAAAATCACTACCCACAGGCTACCCCCGCTCCTTGCTGCACAACCACAGCTCTCAGCTTCAGCTAACCTGATCAGTTTACCTCTGCTACATGGGCCAGCCTCAAGGCAGGAACAAAAGAAGAGTTTAAATACAATAATTACATGTATCACTGCAGTGTTAAGGATACCAGGTCCCTGATACACTTGGACCACAAACAAGAATCTAAATACCAAAGTCAAAAGCAATTAACTGCTTGGATGAAAGGTTATTTTTAATTTCATTCCTCAAAGTCCCATTTCACTAGTGTTGACAACACCAGTGTACAAACTAAGCATTTGGATTTTAGCTAACCGGGGAAAATGCTAATTGATGTACATCTCTTTGTCTGGTAAAATTTATATCTTAAACTATTTCTGCAACACTAAAACAAATGAGGGGTAGGACAGATGACATTCTACTGCTCCCAAGTCCTCACAGGCAAGTATAATATGCCCTTTAAAGCAGTAGTATGTCTTCGGACACTTTCTGTACAAAACAGTTGCATTAGTTATTAGTGATTTAAATCTCTTCAGCAGTCATAATCTATCCACCTTACTTGTTTTTGTTAAGAGGAATTGTATTTAATCATGAATTGAGTTTATTTGTTATTTTCCATCCCTCTTTGCCTTTCAGAAAATGTCTACTACAAACTAGACTCAGAATCAGAAATTCCAGCAGCTGGCTCACTTTCACTAGTTGTTTTTACAGCTGTTTCAACACCAAGATCATAAAAATAAATTGCAGAAATATCAGGGCGCTGGCACTGATGCAGAGAACAGCGAGGTGCAAACAGTATGTAAATAACACATGACAAAGTGTGGAATTACATCAACATACTGCAAGTCCTCTCATAAAACAAGGCAGAAAGCCATGCATTTTCAAGCACTAAATGAGCATACTCCTCAAACCCATCTTCTGAACGGGAAACACAACTTGTACTTGCTGCCAGAGTCAACTCTACTGACTTGGCCAAGCTCCAGTTTTGGTAATGACCAGAACTGAACAAATGCTACACGGTCTATTTGTTTGAGGCTGGCTGTGGGCTAACTCTCCTGGGCTTGTCTGGACATTGGGAGTGCAAAGTAAACAGAATGAGAAATGTTCCCTGACACACTGGCTCTACATCAACATCTTAAGGTCCACAGAGCCCACCACCATCTACTGCTGCTGGCCCCCATCCAATCACCTTCTGCTCCCATAAGGGCATCTGCTTCTCTCACTGGCCTGTCTAGAAGGCAAAAAACTGCACACATGCCCTCCTCACTAATGTGGAAGGGCTGTGCTGGTGCCACACACAAAAAGCAAGGATGTGTTTCTCCTCAACTCACTCAGTACTTGAAATATGGAACTGGGCAGCTCCCCCAGATCCCAGCACATTGGCAGAAAATAGTCAGAGAAAGTCATTAAGGCACAGCAAATCCAGTTACAATGAATAGTCACAGGCTTGCACTAAGATGACCTGTTTGGCAAGAAATGGTGATGGTTTGCAGTATGTTTACTCTCACTGAAATTTCCCATGGCCAAGATAGCACATTTTAAGCATGCAGAACATCATTTGCGTTCACTTCCAGCAATCCTTCTTCATCTTTGCCATTGCCCAGATGCTGTATCAGGTACTTGCAGCCCAATGTCAGCCTGGCGCAAAATGGATGAAGATGAGAAGCATCAAAGCGCCTGCCCAGCACCATACTCCTCCAGCCTGTTGCCAGGTCAAGCCCCAAAAGGGCAAGCAATGCAACACTGCATGGAGATGACTTCTCCCTGACAGACACATTAACAGATAGACAATAAAAGTCTGCAATTTTGCAGCAACAGTTGGCCAAATGATGGAGGTGATCCTGCCCCTCTACTCTGCTCTCATGGGACCCCACCTGCAGTAGTGCATGCAGATCTGAGGCCCCTAACAAAAAAGGGACGGGGAGCTGTTGGAGCAAGTCCAGAAGAGGCCACAAAGTTGATCAGAGGCTAAAGCACCTCTCCTTTGAAGACAGTCTGAGAGAGTTGGGCTTGTTCAGCCTGGAGAAGAGAAGGCTCCGGGAGATCTTATAGCAGCCTTCCAGTACCTAAAGGGGCCAACAAAAAATCTGGCGAGAGACTTTTTACAAAGGCATGTAGTGACAGGACAAGAAGGAATGCATTTGAGCTGACAGAAGGGAGCTTTACATTAGATATAAGGAAGACATTCTTTACTGTAAGAGTGGTGAGGCACTGGCACAGGTTGCCCAGAGAAGCTGTGGCTGCCCCATCCCTGGCAGTGTTCAACCCCAGGTTGGACAGGGGCTTGGGCGACATGGTGTAGTGTGAGGTGTCCCTGCCCATGGTAGGGGGTTGGAACTTGAGAAGCTTTAAGGTCCCTTCCAACCCAAACCATTCTATATTCTAATATTCTGAGTACCTGCCAAATATATATGCAGACACATATACACATGCAAAATTCATAAAAATCTGTGATACAATGGTTCTGTATAAAATTAGATTACTTCAATACTGCACCACATACATGAAGAGATATAACTCACTTTCCAAGTGATGCCTAATTCTGAGTTCCTTTCTGCTTATTTCCCATGAGCTATATAGAGTATAAATGCCTAAGTTTAAGGTTATTAGTATCTTTCTGAGTTTCCTTTCAATTTTTCTTTATGTAGTTCGGCTAGGTAAGAAATTCATAAAACCATTTAGTATGTTAAATCACTGTCTGCATTCATCTTACTCAAAGTATGTCTCAAGACACCTGAATCTCTTCTGTAAGAGGCACGCGCTTGCGAGCAACTGCTGCAGGAAACAAAAGACTGGCCTATTTGTCACCATCAGGGTGTTTCAAATCAGTTGCTACTCGTCTATTGTGTCAACAAGATACTGCACATGGAAGGAGAAAACATGTCAAAAGATGTAAAAAAAGTACTTAGAGAGTTGACTTTCTGCTAGTGCTTAGCAACCATTTTTACAAGATGCACACTGCAAGGAGCATGTCTCAAGCTCTGTCTCTGCAAGGACAGATTTTAAAGCATTCCTGTCTTGGTCTTCTTCAAAAGTTGTGGCAGTGCACTTGCCAGTAGCTCTCCTCCACAGGCCTTTAGAACAGATGTTATACTTCTGTACAGGTTTTCAAAGATATCTGAGAAACCTTTTGTGCTACTGGCAGTAACCCTCCTAATCACAGATACAGCTGGCTGTTCTGCATTCCCCACTCTCATTTTGGTCCTGAAGATATTTTCCTTGAAGGAATTTCACTTCCAAACCCTAAATAGTTACTACTTAGGCAATAAAAAATTGAGAGAGGTATTATCAGCAATTAGATTGTAGAAGGCCTGATCCACTGCCCAATGAAGCTAAGGGAAAAACTGCCATTACTTTTCAATGCATTTTGGGATTAAATGCAAAACCAAGACCCAATAATTGTGCCAGAAAACTGAGGTCTTGGTCAATTATAACTCTTTAGTACATGATTTGCATTTCAACACCAGAACCATCCTACAGATACTCCTACAATAGCCAAACAACAAACCTACTGTTTGCTTACAGGAATTCAAGCACAGCTATAAATAGCCTCAATAAAATGGGACCAAAGAGTTTATAAAGAACATGAGAAGGTATTCAAATTATTGTGAATTGCAATGGAAATTAGTTAACAAATTCTGTCAGGCATCTTTGAAAAGATCAACTTTCACGTGTGTGTATTTATCTTCTGTGGTTGTGACTAGTGTTAGCATACATGTGCACAGTTTAAATCCTATAGATGAGGTTTGGACACTTCCCCACTCATAATCCCACAGTACCAGCTGCATTAGTCAGTGTGTATCTGCCCATTGTCTAGGATAACTGACAGGCACAGACCTACCTTTTAGGAATTCTTTAACAGAATAGTCTCCCCAAAAACTTCTGCCCTATTATGTTCAGGACAGCACTCAGCCCAAGCTGGTGGACAGTAAGCTGAAGTGTGCCAGATGCTTTGCAATTGCACTTGAAATAGCAACAATCAATAGTAGTGGCTCCATATTTAGTGTGGCTTTGGTACAAAATGCTGGCAGATGGGGGGACTACAGAGTCAGAACATCTTCCCCCCCCCCCCCCTTCCACCTAGAACATCTCCCCCCCCCCCCCTTTGACCCTTCTGTAGTCAGCACTGAATGAAGCTCAGAGTTAGCTCTAAACACAATTTCCCTACTCCTTTTCATATAGCTAACAAAATCATACTGGCTGCTCTGGTTGAAGTAACAAGAGTATTTCAAAGTTTCCCCTGTATCTGTCAGCAGCAACATTTAGACAAACCCTTTCTTGTCCTTCTACTACTGTTGTGGCAGCAGGAAGCATAATGAACTTGCACAGCTAAGAGCACTTTCCCCGCTACAGACTGTCTTCTGACAATGTGAAATGACACTTTGTTCTCTCCATCACTTCCTAACCCCACTGCCTTTTCTGAGTCAAGATGGACTTCCACTGTACAAGACTTGTGTAACTGATAGACATTTACATACAATCCATCTGGCTATATTTTCTCAAGTGCAGAAATACAATGTCTGATTTAGCAGTGATTATGAAATGTCACACCACAAAAAAGGGTTTTGAAGGCTTAAGGAGCAATTTACAAGGTTGACATTGTCTGTTATGCTTTTGCATGTTACCTGTTATGCACATATGTCCTCAGCTTTTTCCTCACATGGTAGCACACAGTTGGAAGACAACTACCAATGTGACTGGCAAAGTGAAAGTGTGATAGATCGGAGTAGTCCCTCATCTTCCAGGTTTCTGCCCTGGCTTCCACTTCAGGTGTCTTACTCTGTAAAAGTGGCAATGCTACAGACAAATTGCGTACAGCAGAAAATCAGCTGTAGCTATCTGGAGAAGCAGACAAGACAAAAAAGAACCTCTGGTAGCTGAAGGGTCAAGTGATGCAAGATGGACAAAGAAACGCAGAGCAGTTGGCAAGTCTCACAAGCTGAAATACTGAGCAGCGAAAAGGTCAGGGAGCATGTCAAAAGCAGCATCTGGAACAGCAAAAAGATACTCCAACTCCCAGATGTCTCTCACAACCCATGGGTTATACTGTATCTAAATATCTAAACAGTAAAAACCCTCAAACCCTGTTTACAGCATCATACTTTACATGGAGAAAGTGATCATAAAGAACAGCTTAAAAGTAACTTAATTCCCACATGTGAGTGGTGAATACTTCAGTACTTACTGGGTTCACTTATGAAAGAATTGATTAAGAGTTGTGTCCAAGCATGATCTCAGCAGATGATCTCTCAAAGCATAAAAATAATCTCTGGCACTACACTTTGTTTTCAAAGACTGATGGCAAAAGGCATTGGGAGTACAGATGTCAGCAGCTCTCTCAGTGGGTCACAGAGAATGGAGCGAGGCTGCATGCGCTATTAGGAAATCCAACACAACAGGAACTTCCATGTTGTCTGTGTATTCACTGCAGTTCAGGTCTTCTATATTCCTTGTAAAACTGACCAAGAGAATTAAGATGCATGTTATTCCCTAAGTATGCTAGTAGGCGGCAAAATACAGTTTGTCTACAGCAGCAAGAGTCTCCTCTCAAACCTGCTGCAATTATTAATCAAAGGAACACACAGGTTCTGCAAAAAGGGTTTGCGGTTGCTGAAGAGTGGGAGGAACGAAGAGGAACATTTGCTGCTTGGCCTGCACTTCAAATTCATCTTTCTCAGAGCTAACACAGTCCCAGCAAAGCCCCCACTCTGGCAACAAGAGCCTAGCACAGCAAATACTGGCTAGTGACATCTCCCCTGATCCACAGATGTTCAGAGCCTGAGGAACCTTATTTCTGGGTGCCTCAGTGCAAACAAAGGAAGATTCAACCCCATAATTGGGGGCCTATAAGGAAGCTGGGGGAGGAACTCTTCGTTAGGGACTGTAGTGGTAGGACAAGGGGTAATGGGTTCAACCTGAAACAGGGGAAGTTTAGATTAGATATAAGGAAGAAGTCCTTCACAGTGAGGGTGGTGAGGCACTGGAATAGGTTGCCCAAGGAAGTTGTGAATGCTCCAGCCCTGGTGGTGTTCAAGGCCAGGCTGGACAGAGCCTTGGGAGACATAGTTTAGTGTGTGGTGTCCCTGCTTATGGCAGGGGGGTTGGAACTAGATGATCTTAAGGTCCTTTCCAACCCTAACTATTCTATGATTCTATAATAATTACCTTTTAGGTATAAACATTAGTTCACATTTGATAAACAGAAGTCTGTGGACTTATTTTTGACATATTTACTATTAACATTTCATGTAAAATTACTTCCTTCTGCTTTGTTAAGAGCAATGCAATGTGTTTCTTTTTCAGCTTAAAGAAGCTCAAGTAACAACAGCAGCATTTGGTATCTGGCTAAGAGATCCTCTGAAGCAGACATCTGACACTTGGAAGTGTGTTCCCCTGAAGGACCTCGACATCACTGAAACGTGCACTTGGGAGCATCCTGCCCTATTGCCTCAGAGGAGCTGACAGAATTACAGCACCTGCCTGCACTGAAATTCAGAATTACCATGTTCATATCTCACCCACTCCGGAGGCTCATAGACAGTACAGCACCTGGGGGCAACTGTAATGGTGTGTGTGTCCATGTTACATATGTATTGCACGCGTCCAAAAAGAGCTTATGGATAGTAAACAGGTAGGCACATACTGTACACAGTTAATGAGCACCCACCCAGCTTCAGAGAGCATCTTGGCACCTTCCCAAATTAAACACAGGCACATCAGAACCAAGGGCTCAAACTTGGCACACTCAATGAGGCATCCACTTCTATTCCTACTAAACTCACCACCAGAGCCAAGATAGGTGTTCTCTGCATGCCAACCCCAACAGGACCTAAATTTAAAACAGACCTACTTTTAAACTGGTATCAGTTCAGAAATGTTTTATATAAACGGTAATTGCCTCTGTCATTTAAAAACATTAACCATACTGACATAAATTTTTATGTTAGAATACTGGAGACAATATAGTCAACATTTTTAAAGGCAGATATGTGTCTTCTCAAGGAAAAAGCCAGCTCAAAATAAGCATCATTACTTTGTCATTCACATTTGCATCTTATGCCCAGGACAATCATTACTTCGTGTTTATAGAATTAATATTTCACTATTTTAAAGCCAAATTTGAACCAGCTAGTAGTAAAGCAACATCAGGCACTTCTCCAGGTTTTAAGTAGGCCACAGAGACACAGCTGCATTAACTAGGACTAACACTTCAGAGAAACAGCCACAAAAGCAGAAGAGAAACAATCCAAAGATGGCAGGTCCTGACTCTGCAGCCACTTTGAAACTGTGCTAAGCATGTTGTCCTGGGTTCAGCTACAGCAGTCATTTTTTCTCCTTCTTAGTAGCTGGTGCAGTGCTGTGTTTTTGACTTTCAGTCTGGGAACAATGCTGATAACACCGATGTTTTTAGTTGTTGCTAAGTAATGTTTACTCTGACCAAGGACTTTCTCAGTCTCATGCTTTGCCAGAGAGGAGGGGAAGCCAGGAGGAAGCAGAGACAGGACACCTGACCCAAACTGGCCAAAGGGGTATTCCATACCACAGCACGTCATGCCCAGTATATAAACTGGGGGGAGTTACTCGGAAGGCCCAGATCGCTGCTCGGGTCGGGCTGGGTATCGGTCGGCGGGTGGTGAGCGGTTGTGTCCTTTTCCCTTGTTATTCCTCTTATCATTATTATTAGTAGCAGTAGTGGTTTGTATTATACCTTAGTTACTGGAGAGCTGTTATCTCAACCCGTGGGAGTTACATTCCTTCGATTCTCCTCCCCATCCCTCCGGGAGCGGGGGGAGGAAGGAAAAGGGGGGGAGTGAGCGAGCGGCTGCGTGGTTCCAAGTTGCCGGCTGGGCTTGAACCACGACACACGTTCATGTTTACATAGTTCAATTTATTCATCATCTACTTTAAGAGAGGCAAAGTATCCTGACAATATAAATTCCTCCTACTATGAATGCAAGAGCACATTAACAGCATAAAATAATGTTAAGAACAAACCAGCAAGATCTACCTTCTCTTTACAGTCAGGAGAGTCTGTGTTTTATCTAAGTCTCTATGCGTGGAGCACACTATCAGTGTGACAAGGGAAAAGTTATCACCTACATTCAGATACTCTTACTATTTCATGTTACTGTAGCCAAAGCAGCAGAGAAGCCTCGCAGCTCCCCCCACAAAAATAGCCATCTCTGTACGGACATCATTGCTCTGCACTGTTGCTTCCTTGATTTTTCTTTCTCTCCCCATTTAAACAGCTGTAATTTCACAAGTCTGCAACTACTGCCTTGGACAAGTACCCTTTGAAACATGAAGCCCATGAACAGGTTTCTCCAGTTCGTATGTGAAAGGGGAAAAAAACCCTCATTGTCTGGGCTTCTCTTTTTAGAAACCCAAATGTGCAGAACTTACTTCAGTGTTATTCGTGTTACCACTAATTTTAACTAAGCTCATCCCTTACAGTATGAAGTTGCAAGCATACATGGACCTTGATCAGGGTCATCTTGTAGTGCTACCAGAAAGATACAGCACTATACTAAACAAAGGGTGTTTCTTCTGCACTAACACTGCCCTCCTTTTCATCACATCTACAGTTACAACACTTGGTACTTAATTCTGAAGTACTGTCAGCACTAGCTTTGAAAACAATGCCAGCTTATCTCCATGATACACATTTGCATTTTGTGATGATATACGTTTCTCATCACACTTCAGCTTTTTTTTTCCATCTCTCAAGAATTTGCTGACTGTAACAAATCAACAGGGAAATGAACACATAAAGATAACTCTTGAACAATATTAATTTCTTAGGGAGTTGCCAAAAGCCACAAATCATGCTAACATACCAAGATGTTTGGAGACCCACTTAGATAATATTGCACTCCTAATTTCAAGACAGTCTCTGGAAGTTACCTATTAGTTTGTTCAGTTACCTAATAACACTGTGTTGTCACCATCCCCACCCTCTGCCTCCCTCCAAACTACATTCACAATTATGACTGAATAAAAACTTATTCCCATTTGCAGCCCACCATCAAAAGCAACAAATTACAGGACAGAAAAAGTAACCATGTTCATGTGGCTATGACAGATAGAAGTTAACAGCAGACAACAGTCATTGACTTGGAAAGCAAGCATGATTGGAGGACCAGGACCACAGGCTGATCTGCTCATTTTGCTGTGCTCATGCAATGCGCTATAACGTCTCTAGCAATGCTGTTGGCTGAGGCCCTTGATTCTGTGGGAGCATGGGGTTAGCTTGTTCCTGACCAGCAGAAAAGTACATTCTTGGTCTCAATACAGACTGCTCTTCCTTTTGCACCTCAAAAGGAAACAGTTTCATTTAACATAACAGTCATTCATCTCCCAGAACCTCTCCTTTCGGCTCTTTAAGGTTCACCCCTTTGCTGACACCAGTCTTTTATAATCATCCTCATGAGATGAAAAACCATAACTGCTCTGTGATACATACAATCAGCCAACCAATGTTATTCATAGAATCATAGAATGGTTAGGGTTGGAAAAGACCTTAAGATCGTCTAGTTCCAACCCCCCTGCCATGAGCAGGGACACCTCACACTAAACTATGTCTCCCAAGGCTCTGTCCAACCTGGCCTTGAACACCGCCAGGGATGGAGCATTCACAACTTCCTTGGGCAACCTATTCCAGTGCCTCACCACCCTCACTGTGAAGGACTTCTTCCTTATATCTAACCTAAACTTCCCCTGTTTCAGGTTGAACCCATTACCTCTTGTCGTACCACTACAATCCCTAATGAAGAGTCCCTCCCCAGCATCCTTCTAGGTCCCTTTCAGATACTGGAAGGCTGCTGTGAGGTCTCCACACAGTCTTCTCTTCTCCAGGCTGAACAGCCCCAACTTTCTCAGCCTATCTTCATAAAGGAGGGGCTCCAGCCCTCTTATCATCCTCGTGGCCCTCCTCTGGACTTGCTCCAGCAGCTCCATGTCCTTTTTATGTTGAGGACACCAGAACTGGACACAATACTCCAAGTGAGGTCTCACAAGAGCAGAGTAGAGGGGCAGGATCACCTCCTTTGACCTGCTGGTCACGCTTCTTTTGATGCAGCCCAGGATATGGTTGGTTTCTGGGCTGCAAGCGCACACTGAAGCCAGCTCATGTCAAGCTTCTCATCAACCACCACCCCCAAGTCCTTCTCTGCAGGGCTGCTTTGAATCTCTTCACCGCCTAGCCTGCAGCTGTGCCTGGGGTTGTGCTGACCCAGGTGTACATCAGTAAACAAAATAGAACAACAAAGTAAAGAAGGAAATTCAACAGAAGAGCCTTCCTACATGTAGACTATCAGAATGAACAGGGTCTTCCCAGCATAAACTCGCCATATAAAGCTGGGAGGGACATACTTGCTATGCAATGTCCATAACAATAAAAATCAAGGAAGCTTGATTCCCAGTCAAATGGTATGAACAAGGATTTGTATCTTAAAAGGACAGAAACCTAGAACCGCACTGACCTAATTCATACTCCAATCCAGAACTTGAACAGACAAAAAGAACAGAAATGCAATGCAATATAGCCCCTTGCACTTCAATATCAAGTATATCTTCTGTACACTATTGCCCTCATGACGAGAGATGTCAGGATTTCCAAGTACCATTTTACAAGAATGCCAACCCATAGTATTAATCTCTTCTTAGTTGAACTGTTGATTTCTTTTCTTGCATTTCATTCAACTTGTACATGGTAGTTACTGTATCCAGTTTCAAGTTTTGTTCAAGGACCAATTTTCTAGGAGTTTCAGTAGCCCTAAGTAATGCATGTGTAAGTCTTCTTGTCTTTCCCTTCTTTTTGGTGGCTGCAGGTTAAGGAAAACAGGACAAAATCAAATTCCTTTCATAGAATAATTATTTTTTCCCTCTGCCATCTTTGTCATGTTTGAACAGTAATTTCAAAAATATTTATTTTTAGAAAGAAGGAAAGGACACCTTCTTTTCCTCACTTGTAACTTTCAATATAATATAAACCTGAACCTGAACCAACACTGTCATGCATTTCAAAAGCAGCAAGTTTTTTCAGTGCAGGAAAACAACAGAAGTTTAAATCAGTGCCTCATAAATTCAAGCAGCTCCTTACTTGCCTAAGCACAGACTGTTTGAAGATTTATTTTTGCAGAATAAGGTGCATTCTGGAAAGCATGAATTATGTAAGGTGACTGCTAATAGAAATACAGTAGTCAGCACCACAGTTTTTTCCATAGACAAGCCAGTGCAGAAGAGCTGGGGAAAAGCTGTAACTGTGACTTATTATTTTAAAACTATCAGATATGTATAATTTTTCACCAGGAATTACAAACCTCTAAAACAGACATTGCAAAAAAGACATTATAAGGCAATTAGTCTGTTCTTCTAGTAACTTTACACTTGACTTCTCTTTGCATCTACATCCCTAACTACACTAGTACTTTTTTTATCTACTCTTGCTAAGATAAGGATTTGAATGTTAACCCTGTTCTAAGTTGGAAGGTAAAATTTCTAGATATCAACTCCATAGGAAGTAACTTTTGCTCAAAATTGCCTGGTATACATCAGCTTGATTCATCACTTACCTAAATTTAGGTTTAATTAGAACAGATGCAGACAGAGTAAGATTTTTCAACTTATCTTCCAATAGACGCAACGGTTCTCAAGACAATATTTCAACCTTTAAAAATGGAAAAATACAATTAATCTTTTTAAAAAAATAAAAATCAGATTAGCCAGTGTCAATAATGGATGACATTGCAGCAACAACTGGGTTTTCTAGAAAAGTCAAAGAACTTTGTAGTCTGTCTGCAGGACAAATGCTCTGATTACTGTCTTGTGAGTCAAGTTCTCTCTTTACAGTACATCTAAAAAAGCCTTTCTGATTTTTCACTTTTTTTGTTTTCAATTATTCTTAAGGCCTTTGTCTTTCAGAAGACAAAAGATTGCTGGTGCTGCTTCAGAACAGTTAAACAGCAAGGCTCATCAAACACAATTTTTTGACTTTGCATTTTCTAACAAAACAGTTAAGTGTCCTGGAAGAACTAAAAAATAGCCTTCTACATCAAATTTTCAGAATTAACAGAGAGAAGAAGAATCAAGCACAGCTAACAGCTGTCAAACTTCGGGTTTTTTGTGGAAGGCATTCAGCTTCCCCAACAATAAGCCGGTAAAGGAATCAGGAATCTGGATGAAACACATATAAAACACACTAATGCTTAGAGGCACTGATGCATATTGCCTCTCCAGATGATGAAATTTGCCATTGTTTCAGTGAAATAAAAATTAAAATTGTCCATTTGCTTGCTATTTGTGACTAGGCACTGTAACAGAGTGGTATCATCTACCTATCTTCTGCACCAAAGCCAGCTGAAGAGTCTAAACACAGAATATTAAGATATTAATCATCACCAAGTGTCTTTTCTTAGATATGCAAGAAACCTACAGGACTAGCTGGCTCATTAAGGACTTCAGATCATCACACAAATACATGCAACAAGAGCTGAGCAGCAGCAGGGCTCCTCTACCCTACACCAAGAGCCACTGTCAAACCACAGCCAGTCTAATGACTTCAGCGCTGATTCATTGCAGCCCTTTAGGCTCAGACCACACCAAAGAGTTACGGACCCTAACCTATAAATAGATAAAAGCAGCTAGAACTTGGAAATCATCTCCGCTTTACACAAATAGAGGAACAACTCCAATTTGATGCTTTTGCTCACAAAGTACTTGCAGTTATAGTTCAGCGGGAACAAAAATATGTTTCCGGCATTCCAGCTTTCTGCTAAATTAGATGCACATGATGAAGGGTTTTTTTCCAAACATATGGAAGACAATGCAGCTGAAATCTCAGCTAGGCCTTGAAAGATCCTGTACATAAAGCATTAAGCTTTCTACAACACACAGGGAATCTAGATGCTAACTACTATGATTTCACTTCATAGTGTGATTTAGGGTGATATTATGAGACAGAAATGTTAAAAGAAAATAATAAAAGCCTTTCATGTACCCTCAAATAAAGTCAGATGTTCATGTCTCATGTATCTGGACAACCTCTGCTTTCAATGGAAGCCTAACCTCCACTTCAAAGGGAGGAAATTAGGCAAAAGGGGAAAGAATGTACACCTCAGTACTGTCAGCCCCAGGAAACCCAAGACCAAAGGACTAAATCCATCACTTTCCCAACACCCCCAAGACAGACCAAAGCCTACAAGATATTTAACTGAGAGAGAAATTGAAAGCACAAGCTCTTCCAGTCCTCGATCTCAGCCACCAGTTTATAAACCTTGCTCATTTTACTATTTAATAGTCACAGCATAGAAAGAACATTTCTGTATGTCTATTACTAATATAACTTCTGGTTATGGCTGTGAAAAGAAGCCATGCCATTCACCATGTGTAGGTGGCTTTGTTCTTTTAATTGGTGTTGAAGGCAGCAAACAAAAGTTTAACCAGAGTATATGTTTAGCTTCCTCAATGTTTAGTTTGTCCTCAAACACAAACATTGAGTGAATACAACACATTAAAAGCACACAGTTAAATCACAGATTCCCAGGGGGTTTTCCCCCATTCTGAAAATACTTCTACACTTTAAAAGTTATTTAATAGCGAATGAATTATTCTTCCAATGCTCCATCCTTCGGTACATAGTTTAATAAGAATTTGGTTTGATCTGTAAGCTCTGCAGTAAGTTTTGCCACTTGGGAGCAGGTTGTAAGTTTTTCACGTGATACCTTTCTCTAGTACTTGCTGCTGATTATTCAGAAAATTGGCTGTCCACACTAGAAGTTGATGCTTTAGTCCTTACACAGAATACGTTTGAAACTTCTCCAAAGGAGCAGCTATTTCTAGCTTAAATGCCACAAAAATTTTGTGAATAGCTTGAAAGTTCAACCATTACCGCTGCGTTTCCAAGCATACGCACACACTGTTTGAGTAGTGCCAACTGTTTCTTATCAGACATACATACACTTCACTAAGACTATTTACATGAGTAAACCACATAGTGTAGCTAGTATTTCTGATGTAGCCATACAAGTACCCTGTTTACATTGATACAGATTCTGTATAGCTACTGAAGAGTTTGTATTGTTGAAAACTTACCTGTGCATTGTCAACTTTTCTACCTTTTCATGCAACTCCAGTTACAAGACAGATATGAATAAATTCAGCTAGAACCTACACCAAAAATCACCATTTTCAACAGATTTTCTTTTCTTTTTTGAGATTTTGCCTATATACTGGGAATGTAGGTTCCTCAACTATCTTTAGAGGAACATGTTCTGAAATAAGTTTGCTATGAAGAAGGCAAGTGCAACCAATATTGTCCAGCTTCAGAAAACTAAAAATCTGTTTGGGTTTTACGTCTATCTGTTCCACTCGTACATCATCTATAGCATTGGACACAACCAAAGCACTGTCCTACTAATAGCGTATCTATCTTAACTGTCAGTATTTACTGCTCCACATGAAAATACACCCAACTGCTGCAATTGAAATTCACTCATGCTCAGGCTTATGCACATACCAGCAAAAATACAAACCCTGAGAAGATGGCCAGCCTGCAAGGTACTATGAGAAGTTAAATTCAATTTAAGCTCAGGTAAGCCTTAGCCTTTTGGGGCAGAGGGAGAAAGTTGCTCTAAGTTTTTATAAAAGGATTTCCATTAGTAGCACGAGTTGTACTACAGGTGAAATTTTCACTTACAGTCAAAAACTTATTTTATATCTCTGTTTCTGGCATGCTCTGTTTTTAAACAGACACGTCAACTTTATAACATTCCTTGGTCTATAAAGCAGATTCAAACTACAACTTTCAAGTGTATGAAAAAGCAATGTTCAGCCTTACATTGCAATAGATGCAATAAGAAAGGAACAGTAAGACCTGATCAGAGATGATGGTAGTGTCAGATGGTGTTAGAAACTGTACTTTAAAATGGCACGTCTATCAAGTAACATCTTCAGGTTGGGCAGATCAGGATGCATTCAGCCAATAAGTTTGTTCATTAATTGGTCCCGTAAAATGATATTGTTAATGCAGGAAATACAGCTCAGTTAACCTATAACTTGTTTCATCTAGATGAATTGATTTTCATAAGGAACTGGTATGAATCAAAACAAGGTCAATCATTTCACTTCCTCACATTTGCCCCTCTACTGAATTCACAGTTCAGATAATGAATTACAAACAGGTATTTGTAGCTAACCTAGCTCGCAATCGCGCAAGCTGCTTTACTGGTTGGCAAGACAGAGAAATATTGGAATCCATTCCTGGCAAAATTTTAAAGAGAAACCAGTTCTTGAGACACACTACCTCTTTGATCTTGAAATCCCTCCTCCTCAGCAACAACTTAAGGCTCTGGCTATCCTTTCACGGAAAGAGCAGATGAGATTCTTTTCAGCAGCTGAGCATTCAAAATCCTGTGGAGGCCACATTTTTCAAAATTATTCATTACTGTGAGTGGCTGAAGAATACAGTGAGGTTTAAAGCCAAGTACAAGATATATAGAGCTAAATCACCAAGAGAACTACTTCATTTTCATCACTATTATCAGATCACTGTAGATTGCACCAAGTTATCTCTAAGGATGACACCAACCAATGTTTTCTTTTGGCAGAATGGGACAAGATCCAGTAGGTAGTTTTATTTTTCTAAGATCTGACATGTCTTTTACTGTTACTCACTAAGCAAATAATTGAAAATTTTCACTTGCGAGAATTCACATTGTTCTTTAAAGCTTGCTGAACAACCTATAAAGCTTCTTATTTTGAACAACTACTATGAATGGGATCCAAAAAAAGTGCAGATGGAGGAGGAGTGCGTATGTTAAAATCATTGATTTTAAATCATCTCCTTTCCCCCTGCCTCTCCTTAAACAGCACTTTTGTAAATTTACCTCGATTTCTTTCTTCTGTTCAAAATTGACAAATGAACATTCCATTTGTAAATATTTTGGGACTAGCAAAATATGTTCCCAGGAATTTACTAGGCAAGTGTTTATTTACTACTACTTTTATCCAGCTCAGTCACACAGCTTTTCCTGCACAAACACCCAGATAGGTGATCCAAGTATAACACTGACACAGCTGTGCAGCTGTGTCAAGCCTATAACAGCTCTGCATCTGGTTCAACAGTTGAGAAATATAAGGGAGGTAAGGCTAAAGCAGTTACAATAAACTTGCCTCTCTCAAATGGCTGTGGAGAATCTAAAACCAGTCTCCACTTACTGTCCCTCCTCTTCCTAAAGAAACCTGTACACCATAAAGAACAGTGTAAGAAAATGCTTCTGTTCATTCTAATTGGTTCATTTTTCTCAAGAAGGGTAATAAGCTAAGAATGCGCATTTTGGGTAACTGAAAAAGATCTGTCTGCTGTACTAAGAGAGCGTTTTGATTTGCTGGTCCTGTAAAAATACTGACAATATCTACGGTTGCCATGGGTGAACATGGTGCAGAGCTGCATATCAGAGTATTTTGTGCAGTAATTTTCACTGAAAACCGATGCACAGAAGGAGGAGAAGAGATCACACGAAGCAGTACAGCCATAACCTCTCCATTTTACTTGGTTTTGCAACCCCAAAACATTTACCGACTATTTTGTATTTTGTCTGAAAAAGACATTCAAGAGAAGCATCTAACTCTCCCAGTGACATTTGCTTCAGACTGCTAATTCTGCAAGATACAACCAACCAGAGTATGAGGATAGAAAAGGAACCAGGAATCACAACCTGATTACAATCTTTTCAATCCTGAAGCCATCATAAAGTGATGATGAGACCATCTGCAAAGAAATCTATTTTTGTCAGGGGGGCAAATTAAACTAGTGACCAACATATCACTGATACTATATATCCAAGGCCTACAACTAGTGTGCTACCACACAGAAACTGCAAGAGAGAGAATTCAAAGTTTGATGAAAACATCACAACCTGCTGTCTGCATCTAGAAGATAATGAAATACTGATAGGAAAAAAAAAGAGAGTTGTCAGATGGCAGGTCTTTCACACTATCACAGAGGCAAGATTTATAGAGAATTTTAAACGAACGACAATATAAACAAAGAAGTAGACATTTATCATGGTGATCGCTTTAAGTTGATAACTAGTAATATATCTTTGTATGTGATTTACTGCCAAATCCATGTACAAGCTCAAGTATGCACACCAGCTCCTGAGAAGATGAATAGCACAATTTTAAGATTAAAAGTGCAATTATGACCACGTTTCTAACAAACAGTACTGAACCTTAGACTTCACATTCTCAAGAACCTCCTTACCTTTCTAAATACTTTCTTATCTTAAACTTGAGTCTGAGTTCTACTTTTCATCATTTCAGAAACATCCCAATATCTTAAAAGTCAACACACGGTAGATTATTTGGTAAATTAGACACTAGTTTACAATATGCTCTCAAAATCATGCAATGTCGCATTTCAGTTAAAAAAAAAAAAATCATGCAAATGATAAGCTCCCACTAATGGTTACAATTACATGAATGAGTGTAAGTTGTTGGCCAGCCTTCTTCAATGCAACTGGAGTGTGGCACAACTCCCGGGAGTAGGAATCCTACACTATGTAAAGGTGACATGCACACACATGTAACATTAGCTCCTCTATGCAGACAGAACATGACTTCAGTTCAGAGCAGATGCTGAGGGGAACCTGATCATGTCCCTGTGTCACACTTGACATGGAGGACTAAGCCACAGTGTATCCTTTGAATTACTCAATTGCGAAGAACACAAAGTCAAAGGAAATGAAGAAAACTAAGATGCTGTCACCACAGTTGACAGACACATCTGGATATTATGAAAGCAAAATATTTTAAACAGGACTTCCAATTCTCTCTGACAAACATACATTAGATGTGTTAAACACCTGGTAAGCTGCATGGCACATGGTGGAATGAAAAAAACAAAAGCAGTTTCAAGAGGAACAGATTTCAATAGTCTTCCAGAACACAGCTGCTTTACTATCTTTATTATTGTTCACCGGGTAATTTTACTTCATGTTCACTGTAAGTAAGTAAGGAAGGACATAAGCAGCTCTGGCAGCAGTATGACATTTCCTGAGAAACTGTTGAGGAATCTCAGGTAACCCAAAAAATATCTCACATCTGGGACTCGGGGAGCATCCTGGCATAACTCACTTCATGGCCCAGATCTTCGTAAGAACCTACCATTCAAGCAGCCCTTCAACAAACCTTTTCCCAAGGAAATATTTAAAGCTTGAATCTGAAAAGCAAAACCTTAGCAAGCTGTCCTAGAATCCCTGGAAAAGAAAAAAAGGCTTTGATAGTGGTAATTTGGAAGTGATGGAACAATTTACAAATTTGGCACAATTTACAAAACTCAGACTTTGTCAAAGCTATTCTGGATTTCTTCTTCGTATCTTAAGGCAGTAAAGTTGTTGCTCTTGGATAGAAACCTACCTTTAAGATTTATAAGAATGATTTGATCCCTCCTGAGAACTGCAAGAATTGTATTTGATGGACAGAGACCAGAGAAAAGACTGCAACTGTGGCCTATTTCTTGCAAGATTAACATTTAAAAAATATAATTTGCCTTCTCTGACAAAAATAGCCTGAAAGGAACACAGAGTAAACATAGATCTCTTTCTTCATTACAGTTCCTTAACAGTGGTAATATATAACAAATTAGTTGCAAACTTGCTTTCCAATTCAATATTGAAAGTAATACATCATATCAATGCATCATCTGTTTGTTTACTGAGTTTGATTTTTCTCCACTGGAAACAACAAAAACAACTTGGAAGACATTCAGAGCAGAGGAATGAAGATGAGCATTTTGTTGGACTGACATGGTGACAGACAAGGAAAGAACACAAAACATTCCACAAATGTTTGAAGGGTGCAAACACTAAGGAGAAAAACAACAACATAGAGGGGCAGATGAAAAACATCGGCTCAATAAGGCAAGAAAATACGTGGCTTTGGGAAGTACATCAGCAACATCCACTAGCAGCAATATAAGCTATCAAAGTTACCACAGAATGCTTAAGCGAGTAAATAGTCTCTTGTTTAGACAAGAACAAACACCACCTTTGCACTGCCCAACAAAAGCCCTAAGGTGTTCAGTGAGGACTGTTCCTGTATCAAACTGTTTCTTCAGAGCCAGAAATGCATGTACACCATTTGGCACAAGGTCAGTTTTTCCATGCTCAACAACACCTTCATCCAAATTTGTACTAGAAAAAAAGATGGTCTAAATTGTTTTCAAACATCTTTATCACCCCGATGACTAACATTCCATAAACCCAAGGCTGTTCGTAAGGACCCTATATATAAACACAAAATGTATATTCTTGAAGACATGTATTTTACAGTTTAGCCAAAAGATTTCTCTGTGTGACTACTGCCACTTGTTTCAGATTTCCCATGTTTTGAGCTTTGCATGATTTCACATCGAGCTCAAAATGTTACGTGTGGTTCTGAATTTATGAAAATACAGCAGTTCAGGAAAACACACCTTTGTACTCCTCACTGCTAATGTCCTCTGTATGTGAAGAAATCATCCCATTTTTACAGTGTTTTTGACTAAGACAGCATCTAACCTGTGGCAGGTCAAAACCAAGCATTTAAGCATATGAATAAACCTGTGGATGCATGCTGGACAAAAACAGCAGTAATGCCATGAACTACATGACTTTGTTTGCAGGAAGTTTTCCTCTTTCAAATTGTAGATTGACACAGACAACTGGAATGACCGTAAAATGATGTTCCACATATTTCAACTTACTATTGGCTTTACACTGCACTTACCTGATTCTTGTTTTATTGGTATGTGCTGCGTTTTTCTCAGCAAGACTTTCTCTGCCCTTCTTGTTTGGTTTCAGGAGATACTGAACATGATATAAATGGAAGGTTTTGCTTGAGGAAAAATTACATCAGCTATCAAAAGCCCAAAGCAGATGTATCTTGAGGTCATGAACCCGATCCCTCATGCAATCAGAATGCCAAGACACCATCAGCAGCACTTAGTGTAACAACAACAGCACTAAGACCAATAGTAACAGCTTTTTTTGAAAGAAAGGTTTGTCAAACTCTATTGGTATAACAGTACGGATTGTGGAGCTGCTGACACTAACCTCTACAGCAGGTCAACATACTGAACAACAGTTAAGTCCAAAGAGCCCTAAAGGCACCTAACTGTTCCCAATTTTCTGCACAGCAGCTGCTGCATTTTCTAAGCTCTCTGGCAATTTTTAAGAAACTGTCTGAAAACAAACATGGCAAACTGCTAAACATGTAGTGTAGAGAGGATAAAAGATGCTCAGTGGAAATGACCCACAATTTCACCACATGCAAGGAACATATTGACCCTAAACTTGTCCCATGAAATTCTCAGAGCCCTCTCCTGTGTTAAACATGTATCATGTACATTACCTGAATGAATGCACACAGTAGTGAAGTATTATTCTTTCTGGTCTGTTGTACACAAAGGCTGCAATTACAACTAGACACTTGGAAGCCTGTCTTCTGTTGTTTCCAGAGGACTTTGTTTTTATTTGCCAGCCCTGCACAGCCACAAAGGACCAGTCAAAATCTGGTTGTCGATTAGAATGATAAAAATTTGCTCTTATTTTAGCCTATATGTATTCAGCCATCACAAAAGCTTACAAGAGTTCACTGTACTTTGGTAACAACTAAAACTTTTCTGATTAACAGCTTCTCCATTTTAGCTGCAAAAAGCCACAGCAAAATTAGCCTAACTATGCAAAAACACACAAGTTATCCTGAAGACCTTACTCACTCAATTTAACTTTTTGTTTCCCCACCCCAAATGCTTAAATTAATGCAGCATTTTTATAAAACGTCACCTTGAACTATTCAAAGTTTACCTGGATTCTACAACAAGATAAAACACAGTATTTTACTTGGTTGTGCTTGATGTTCGTGGACAATAACACAATATGGTTTCTTGACTGATGGAGAGAATTTTTCTTACAAGAAAACAACTTGCAAACTGTTCACATTTAACATTTCCCTTTCACAAATGCCTTAGGAAGTTTAACAGCTGTTTATAAGTGCACATTCATGCTAGCAATGACATAAAGCATGGCTATTAACACGCAGCAAATACACTGAACTGCCAGTAAAGGGAAGTGGTGCAAAAGCTGGGAGAGCCATAGCAATTATTGATTTTCTACCACAGAGATTTTTTTCCCCAGCTTTGCAAAAGGCGTTCATCCCATTTAAATTTCTTATCAGTACGGACAACAAGAATAACAATGTTTAAAACAATTCAACACTTCAAGGATGGAGGCTGAAATGTCTTATTTTTCCTGTTCTCCTGGTTCCAGCTGGGACAGAATTATTTTTCTTCCCAGTAGCTGGTGCAGTGCTGCGTTTAGGCTTGAGTCTGAGAACAAAGCTGATAACAGACTGATGTTTTAGTTGTTGCTCAGTAGCACTTACCCTGATCAAGGACGTTTCATTCTTTCATGCTCTGCCAGTGAGGAGGGGCACAAGATGCTGGCATTGAGCAGAAATAGGACAACTAACCCAAACTAGCCAAAGGGGTATTTCGTACCATAGAACATCATATTCAGGGAGGAGGAAGGGAGTTGACTGTGAGGGGCCGATTGCTGCTCAGGGACAGGCTGGGTGTCAGTCAGCGGGTGATGAGCAATTGTATTGTGCATCAAGAATCAATCACATACATTTGAAGTTCATCTTTTAGCTGTTAAAATTTTGCAAAGTCAGACAAAAAAAGTTATAATTCACTCACAACACTAAATTTAAGCCCAGCTGCCACTAGCACTAACTAGCAGCAACAGATCTGATTTTTCAGAATCTCTAAGAAAAGTAGCTGACACATCTACAAAGTAAAAATATGTGCAAGAAAAAAAACTGCCTCCTTGTTCATGGATTCGTTCCTTCTCTGAACATCAGTTTACAAATTCAATCCTGTCCTAAGTGTACAAGTGTTAAGACCTAGGTTTTCTTCCCCATTTCCCAACTTCAGAGGCTTTAGTATTACTCTTCCATTACTAAAACACCTACCATGAGAAATTTTTTTCAACCTCTGCACCTTCCTTTACTTTTTTACAAATTTCATGATCAGAGCAATCAGCCATTCTAATGTTACAATGGAGCACCAAGGCCTTAATGAGATGCTACTGCATAGTAGATAATTATTTGTTTTTCATTTCAAACATAGTTTAAACCAACAGAACTGACAATTTTATTATACTGAATGACATAGCACATATACATTAAACAGGCTCAGTAAATATCCCATCATGTAAAAAAGTTAAAACCAACCAAAACCAGATCACTCCAACCAAACAGCAATTTTACTGTGTACTCCTTTGTCCCAGGATGGCAAATAAACATCTTCTGTCTCAACATCACCATCTTGGAATTCAGTGATCTTTTCATGTCAACTTGGTGAAAACTAATACACTTTCACATAAGCTTTCAGCTAAAACATCCAGTCTTTCTGCAGAGTTGTTTCAGCACCACCATCACCAAAAATATGACAAGTTGCAGCTTAAAGAGCTCTGTAAAAATTTAACAGGCCAGTTAAAGGGGGAGAAATTACAGGATCATGTCATGATTTCCACACTGCTTTACTTTTTCCTACCTTATTAGCCTCAAATACTCTGCAAATGATGGACTAGCCAAAACACACAGTTTCTTTTTGTTCCACTTCCAATAAGTCTCAGAACAAACTATTTGCTCATATCAGTTTCCAAGCAATCTGTCTAGGCATCCAAGTTTATAAACTAGAAGAACTACTGAAGCCTCCTGGCTTTTAAACATACACAAAGCAAGAACCTTGTTTAACAGGCCTTGTCTCTGTGACTTATTTCTTGACATTCTTGACGTGGAGCATCCCCACGGAAATTGCGGATGCCCCATCCTTGGCAGTGTTCAAGGCCAGGCTGGATGGGGCTTTGAGCAACCTGGTCTGTCCCTTCCCATGGCAGTGGTTTGGAACTAGATGATCCTCAAGGTCCTTTCCAACCCTAACCAGTCTGTCACTCTATTTTTTCCAGTAGATCATCTTTTTGTTTTTGCAATAAGACTTCAAACCTTTTCCTTGCTAATTGTCTGCAGCAGATGCCAAAAAGTTGAGCTTCTGCGTGTTTCTGAACATACACACACACAAATCTACTTTCTCCAGACCTCCAGCAACACACATAGCTTTTGCTACCACCAGCTCCACACTAAGTATTTTCCAAGTTAGCATCCATAGCTGTGCATGTGTTCTTTCAGCCATACTGTCATACCACAACTAACATTCAACACATACTGGCTGAAACTGCCAGTAATCTCCCAATGCAGAGAGATTTTAGACATACTTGCTATTTGGTTTCCATGCTTTAGGCATTTCCCTAATACTTTTGATTATTCTCCAGGGCAACCTTACCTTTTTAGTGCTTGAAATCGTGAAAGGATGGATCAAAGACAAGAACAAATCTTATCTAGAGATATAAAACCTACTCTATCTTTCTCACTTACTTATTCTCAAAAGCACTGGGAGTGATAAATGCAAATGCCTACAGCTGTAGGTACTGCAAGTCACAATTTCTAAAGAGCAGAAATTCTACATAGGTAGAAGAGATGGGCAGAAGAGCAGTTTTTTCTGGAAATCCCAAACTACCTTAGTTGCTGATATTACTAAATATTCCTTCAGTGGAAAATTTTCTTAGTGGTCCAGCTTTTCTTTAATGTAAGCATGCCATAACTGCAAAAATGGGCAAACAGGGACCATTCCTCAATTAAAACTGGCTTCTTTCTTATCTGTCTTTCCATCCCAAATTTAACATGTTAGAGAACTGAAAATTGAAAAACAAACACTGTTTTTCAATATATAAATACGTAAAGAAGGTGTGCACCACACATATTAAAGAACAGGACTTGATAAAGTGCAGTAACATGCAAAGAGAAGTCTTGCATGAGAAAGGTGTAGGTCTAACAGGAAGTATGGGATTTTTTGAGTACTTCAAGACTACACTAAATAAGTCTGGGATTAAACCAGATGGGTACAAACCAGATCTCACATGGACCTCTGATCCCCAGGTAGGGATGAAAGGAGCAGTGAGGCTACAAATAAGTAAGGTACATGACATTGCATTCACATTAGAGATCTCTAAGGTACGTGACAGAGGAAACTGAACAGCTCACTGATTTGTCACACACAGCAGTCTCGCATGTGGCACCTCCAAGATCCAGAAGAAAATGCTAAATGTATTCTCCAAGGAGAAAGTACAAAAAGAAGAGGAAAGTTCCTGCAGCTCAAAAATCAAACCACTGAGTGAAAAAAATGTTATCACAGATGTCATACTCTTTTTCCCCCCAAGAGCCATGTTGTAAGGAGATTTGTTGGGTATTTCAGGTCATTAGAAAGTAAGTATGAACTACTTAAAGTATCTTCACAACTGAGTGGTATCACAGGCCCCAGACACTCAATTTCGGTTTAAATTACCCAGACAATCCCACCAGCCTAAGACACTGCAGGTAATGATGATTTATAAGGGGGAGCTAAATGGCAGGTGAAAGCTTTTTATGAACTCCAAGGGGAAAAAAAAACCAAAACAACACAAAACAAAAACAAAACAAAACCAAACAAAAAAAAAAACAAAAAGAAAAAAACAAACAAACAAAAACATTTTCTCACTGGGCATTTGAGAAATAATTAGCTTCTCATGCCACATTTCCGCATCCATCAGAACATCCCAATCATTCTGTCTACAATTTAGCACTATCAGGCAATCGGTCTGCAAGTGAAATCAGATCTATTCCCTGTCATAACTACCTGACCACAGCAACACCTCAGTGATAATTGCCTGGGTTTTGCATCCTCAGAAAAGAAACTGAAATACCACAAAGGCGTGTCCCTCTGAAATCTCTCAGTAGCACTGCTTGTATCCCATTATTCCAGGTTTTCCCCTGCCACTGTAGTAGCATGACCTTTTCTTTATTGTTTTAGTGACCTGGGTTCATTCAGCACTTGGTACAATAGTACAGACTAGAAATTATTTCACTTGGTATTCTACAGTAATTTATCATTACTTACTGGGCACCTAAGTAAGGTGCAAAATATTTACTGCATAGTCATATATAGACTAATAATAATCAATATGTCCTTTTGGCTTAAGGTGCCATTTCCCAGTAGTCCCTATGAAAGTAAGAAATGGTAAAACTCACGTTTCACAGCCTTCCTGTTCATGCTGGGAGATGAAGATCTCCGAAGCAGTGTCCCAGGAGTGACACCATCAAATAACATGCAAACATCTGAAGGGAGCCTCAGCATTTAGGATTTTATTTCTAATGCTGGCAGAGGATCACCCCGATGCTGAACTCCTGTTGTGTACTTTTCCAGTTGCCAAGAAAAGGTATCAGGAGCTGCATGAGCCTGCATTGTACGGCACTGCTGCACAATGGCTTAATCTCGTTACGTGATAAATAGTCTTGACACTGAATGTGCCATGTGGTACACACTCAACCGGCTGCTTTAGTCCTTTCCTGGTGTCAGTCAAGAGCACTGCGAGCTGTGTCAGCTCAGGCTGACAGCAGAAGTGCAAGAGGTACACATGGAAATTCAGCACATACTAAACAGGAGAGGACAAGACAGTCAACTCCAAGATACTTGAATGCTGTGCATAAAAAAACATGCCAAGCTCCCCAGTTTACAGTCATCATCACAGCTGCCCCTGGCTCCTTCCCGGAAGCTTCCCTCTCCCCTTACGCCTGGCAAAAGACAGCATGTGAAGGGAGTTATGTGGCTACTCCCATACAAAGACCCACAGCCCACTGCAAAGGCAGAGACAACCACCATTTCTAAAATGTGGTAAAGCCTAACAGTAACACTGACCAAATAAGGAGTCAAATCATCATGGCAAGTGACCAGAACTGAAACCTTGTAAATTCTTCAAAATCAGTCAAGTTACCAGAAATCAATTAATAGTTGGCTCATTGCAGGACAGAATCATCACAGTAAAAATAGTAAGGGTCCCAACTGTAAGCATGTTGATTTGCTGTCAATTATATTTTTGCCCTGGCACATCTCATAATACATGTAAAATATTCCTATGGTTAGGGACTAGACAACTCTTTTACAACTGTCCACACATGATAAACAGGCAGGACAGTAAAGGACCACCAGAATTAATAAGCCCAGCTTCTGAAGCCCCATGGAGCCAACAACACAGTTACTTTCAGTGAAAAAGCACCATCAAACCAACTAATTTAATATCTCCCCTCAGTCCCAACCCAGCAGTCCCAGGAACTCCCAACTCTGTTAGTTTTTTTTCATCCCAGCATACTAATGGACAGTCTAAATCAATTTACTCCTGCATTAGCACCCAAAATAGTTCCACTCCCTCCCTGATGTTTACCCACCTGATGTATTTATGTGCTGAGGTTAAGGTTGCTCTCTCATTCTCACTAGAATACACAAACTTAGGTCTGATTTTCTCTTAAGAAAAGAGTACTGAAGCATGGTGGGTTACATTTAGGCAGCAGACATCACACACATACGAGGTTACATGGAAAACTAAACAACCCAAAAGCTGATCAGGTCTCTTGCTTACAGACAGATGCACATTGTTTTTCTTAAGTTTCCATTACTCAAAAACACTACTTACAAAGTGCCTTCTTACCGCTTCTTGACGCTTACTTACTAGTGCCCCTGGAGAGAAAAACCTAACTTAAGAAAGCCTGCTGGCATCAAGACGGATCTCTATACAAATGTATGTTTTTCTAACTATCATTTATTACATGTTTCTGAACTATGAAGTTAACTGACTCCAGTTTGAGCCCTGTACTCTCCTAGGAACAGAAGGCGTTTCAGCATCATGCACTAAATGCTGACAACGTTTTACATTCAAATTAATTTATTGACTTTTGAAGAATTTTTACTTGAATTGTATTTAAAATGGCACCTTCAAGACTTCCCACTTCCATACTATGGAGTTGTACTTTCCTTTTTTTTTTCCTTTAACCAGTGAATAAACCTGTCTTACAGTGTATGCAGAATGACATTTTGCAACATGTATGAACAAAATTAGTCCCCAGTCTCGAAACCAGCTATTGAGTAGGGGGAGGGAAGGCTTGCTGCCATACTTTCATCGGTAAACCTCATTTTTAGCCACACTGCAGAACTCTTGTCAGAACAGTCTTTTTAACTGGGACCTTTCCTGTTCACTTCTAAACTCTGCACATTTTACGTTGAAGTTACTGAGATCAAATCAATTTGGGTTCCAGCAATGCTATTAAGATCCCCAATTGCTACAGTCAGATTATGACTTTCAGAGCCCATTTGCAAAACTCACATTTTTAGGACACACACCTCCATTTAGCTCTACTGAATACAGAGCCTAGGCAGGCTTTGTACTTGCAAACATGAAGTAAGACTTCACAGTCCTTTTTAAACTGTGAATCTACGATCTCCATCACTGTCTCCAAACTGAAAGGCTTTGCAAGTTTTCACTTCCTCCAGGCAGCCCCTTTAATGTTTCTCCCTTGGTTTGATTACTTCTTCGGAGAAATTTACAAAAGGGAAGAAAAAAGAAACATCTGTGGGAACAGCTGCACAAATACTGCAACTGCCAGAGATAAGATTTCTTTCTAGCACTCAGAACTTCTTCTTCTGTGTGTTGCAAGACCACTTAGTAGTGGATAACCACAGTTACTATCCATGCATCTGACACGCAACTTTGATCTCAATCAAGGATAAGAGGTAAAAGCTCAACACAAGCCCACTATAGAGACACACAAACACACACAGAGAAAACAACCAGAAACCCAAGCCCTTGATGGAAACATCTAGAGGTACCACCATATTTGCTTACTCAGCAAATAGGCTGCTTGCTCTGACTTCTTGTGGACAATCAAAACACCATATTTGCTAATTCATAATTACAAGCAGATGTACAGCAGAGCTGCTTCCTTCATCATTATCTCACATGTAACAACATTAAGACCCGAAATTACTCATCACAGTTTCCAAGGCAATACTTTGATAATTAGTCAATTATATAATTAATTAAATAGAGTCCCAAAAGTCTGTCTTCATCTCCTAGATACATGTATGCATTCATATACTTGTCTTTGAATTGCAGCATTCTGTTAATCTCTAAAAGGAATCACTGCGATTGAGTTCTAGCAGGGATCAGGATGGGAAAGCTAAAGCCGTAACAGAACTCGATCTGGCCATGGCCATTAAAGGCACCAAGAAAAGCTTCTACAGGCACATCGGAGATAAAAGAAAAACAAGGGAAAACGTGGGCCCCCTCCAGAAGGAAGTGGGAGACCTGGCTACCCAGGACATGGAGAAGGCTGGGGCACTCAATTACTTTTTTTCACCTCAGTCTTCACCGGCAAGAGCTCCAGCCATGCTGCCCAAGTCACAGAAGGCAAAGGCAGGGACTGGGAGAACAAAGAACTGCCTGCTGTAGATGACCATGTTCAAGACCACCTAAGAAACCTGAAGGTGCACAAGTCAAGGGGAACTGATGATATATATCCACAGGTCCTGAGGGAACTGGCAGATGCAAGTTGCCAGGCCATTTTCCATCATATTTGAGAAGCTGTGTCAGTCCAGTGCAGTTCCTACCTCTGGAAAATGGGGACTATAATTCCCATTTTTAAAAAACCTAGACCCGAGGAACTACAGGCCAGTCATTCTCACCTCCATGCGTGGCAAGATCATAGTGCAGATCCTCCTGGAAACTATGCTATGGCACATGGACAGTAAGGAGGCGACTGGTGACAGCCAACATGGCTTCTCTAAGGGCAAACTGTGCCTGACAAATTTGGTGCCTTCGGCAACAGCGCTACAGTGTTGGTGGATAAGGGAAGAGTAACTGATATCATCTACCTGGACTTGTGCATCCTTGTCTCTAAACTGAAGAATCATGGATTTGATGGACACACCACTCAGTGGATCAGGAGGAGAAGGGCTCGGGGGTGTTGACTGAAGAGAAGCTCAACATGACCCAGCTGTGTGCGCTCACAGCCCAGAAACCAACCGTATACTGGGCTTCATGAAAAGGAGTGTGACCAGCAGGTTGAGGGAGGCAATTCTCCCCCTCTGCTCTGCTGAGACCTCATTTGCAGTACTGTGTGCAGCTCTGCAGCACCCAAAACAAGAAGGATGTGGACCTGAGGGAGCAAGAACCACAAAGACGACTAGAGGGCTGGAGCACGTCTCCTGTGAAGACAGGCTGAGAGACCTGGGCTTGTTCAGCCTGGAGAAGAGAAAGCTCCAGGGAGACCTTAGGGCAGCCTTCTGGTATCTAAAGGGAGCAATACAAGAAATCAGGAAAGGGACTTCTTACAAGGACATATAATGACAGGACAAGGGGGAATGGCTTTTAGCTGGAAAAGGGTAGATTTAGATTGTATATTAGGAAAAAATTCTTCTCTGAGAGACCTGGGCTTGTTCAGCCTGGAGAAGAGAAAGCTCCAGGGAGACCTTAGGGCAGCCTTCTGGTATCTAAAGGGAGCAATACAAGAAATCAGGAAAGGGACTTCTTACAAGGACATATAATGACAGGACAAGGGGGAATGGCTTTTAGCTGGAAAAGGGTAGATTTAGATTGTATATTAGGAAAAAATTCTTCTCAGTAAGGGTGGTGAGGCACTGGAACAGGCTGCCAAGAGACGCTGTGGCTG